>NC_088986.1:2712500-2770000 GCF_963932015.1 Anas acuta | reverse complement strand
CAGTAATCAGCTACAAATAAGTTGGTTAATCTGTTTATGTATTTATAAACACTTATCCTTCAGGATCGGTTTTCGGTTGGAACAATTTGCACGGGGTGAAAAACAAAGACAGAAGGGAAACTTGCATGAAGTGCTCCGCATCACATTTGCTGTGCTGTTGTTTGGATGAGCTCTACTGGAGTCTACTATGCAGGCACTGGTGCATCTACTATGACTGTATAAAATGTGTTTAATTGGCATGAAAAGGCACTAACAGAGTGCTAGCAGGGTTTCCATTATCTGAGTGGATATCTTATTTACTCTAGTTGAGATGGAGGACAAGACAAAAGTGATGGGAAACTCTGTGTGTGTGTGTGTGTGTGTACGTGTCTGTGTGCTTTGGGGGGGGTGTGAAAATCACACACGCTATAAAAACCACAGCATTTATAATGCCACTAACCTCACAATCCCCAGGAGGATGGTTTGCAAAATGTTTTCCTAATTATAATTTTGCAGATTTATGTTTAACACGGTTTGCCAGTTGTGAAATTGGCAATGACGATAATACAATTTGACGGGTATTTCATGTTAAAAAATATGCATTTTTATAACATACTTTCCCCACAACCACGTAAAAGAAGCTGATCTGAAAGGGAAGTTTAATTTTTTATGTTACGTTGTGCAAGCAGCCTTCTACACATATACATACATGCATGCTTTCATTGTAATTTATATAGGAGCCTAGCCCCCATTAAGAATTGATGCGGTACTGTATATGTTGTATTACAGTCACTCTAGAGAGTCTATGAGATACCAGCTCCCTGCTGAGTACATACTTATGTCAATATTTCTGTTAATTGTTGCATTACAAATTGTTACATATCCCAGTGGTGGGAGTTCACATTTATGCCTGCAGTGGAGCTGACAACACCTACACACGGTCCCCGGAGGTTTCAATATATTGTGGGATTTGCCTTTTGAAAACGTTATCACAGTTTATCAGTCCAATGTCATTCCACTCAGCACTAATAGAGCAGGACCTGGGCCACGCCGCGGTGCAGCGCTCTCCCCCATTTCCCTCCGTGCACCGAGGAAACACCTCAGCTCAGAGCATCTTCACGAGATTATTAAATTAAATCAAATCAAATAAAGTTTGATTCACTTCTAGTTTTTGCATTGTTGCAGTACATGATTTTTTCCCCCTAAATACCAGCTTCTTCGTGCTGGCACAGAAATTTAACAGTGCATTCATTGCTGTGAGTCCTGAATGGGTCACAGTCAGTATAGAAGATATTTTGTTTGAATTAAAAAAAAAAAAATGGCATTTATCTGGTAAAATTCAGTAGCGTTACTGACTTCAACAGATGCAAGATTTGCAAAGCCAGGTCATAACATAATACCTAGCCGTAATTTTATGCACTAGTTACTGAAGGGGTGACCCTTGGTGGCTGGACCCTCCACCAGCCACCGAGGAGTTGGTCACTGCAATACATCCTCACTGTGCCTTGCAACAACCAGCTCCGGCCAAACAGCAAGGTGGCACGTTTTGTAAGATGAACTTGGATAAAGCAGCAGGAAATTGAGTTTATAAGAGTGTTAATATTTGCCGTGCTCTCCAATTCCTGTAATGTCTTGCATTTCAGTTAAGAGGAACCTCGCTTGTTTGAACTGAAACGGGACAATGAAAATTCTCTGTGGTGACATATATATGATTAACAGCCAAATTTGCTGTCACCAACTGACGTGATGATGAATTTCTAAAACAGGGTGGCAGCGGGGCAATGTGTTTTTCTTCTCTCAGTCTTTGGGGATCCCCGAAATCTCGAAGGCACCTGGCGGAGCCCCAGTGGCATCGGAGGGGATGCCTGCTCCCCAGCATCGCACCCAAGCCCCCAGCACCCTGCCAGCGTCCTGGCAGCAGGCCTTACTGGGGCAGGGGGAGGGGACTGGTGGTGCCTTGCCCCTGAAAACCCTCATAAATAGAGATTCCACAACAAGGAGACTCTGTGCAAAAGGCTAATTACAGCCTGGGGCTGCATTAACCTTTAGTGTGGGTTCCCCACTGGGATCTTTGTAAGGCTGTGTGTGCTTGTGTGCGTGTGTGTTCATGTGCATGGGTATGCACACACAGCCCTTCGCCCTGCCCTTTATTTTCCTATTCTGCTCTGTGCTCTCCCCTACAAATATTCTGGAGGTAGGGGAAGAATACCTCCTGCACAGTCCAGGGGAGGCTGAGGAAGGGAGATGGTGCTCCCCAGCTCCCCACGATGCAAAGCAGAACTGGCCACACAATTCCCTTCCCTGACAAGCCTGCAGTGCAGTTTGACACAAATGGGGAGAAGTGGCTTGTCTGGGGAAACCATCTGGTACCCAACCCCACTGTCAATGGAAAGTCATCAAATTCTCTTTGGATAGGCAGGCAGAACACAATTAATGTGAGCCAGGCACATTAGTTATTAGCATGAACTAGCAGTGGTCTTACGGTTAGCTCAAAGAGATGGTGTACAAATCTGGACAAATCTCTGTGCTTTTCCCAGAGAGTTACCATGAGTGGGTGAAACTGAAAGTAAAAAATTAGGAAGAGTTGACTCACTAAGGTTGATCCTACCAAACAGCTATAATGGTGACCACGGCTATTCCAACCTTGGAGATCCTATGAGGGAAAATGCTGTAATTAATCTGATTTCTGTTCTTGCCCACACAGTAACCCAGCTGAAAGTGAACATGCCCATTCAAATATCAGCCTGTATGAGATATTTATATATGAAATCCCTCAGAGAAGTTACAAAAGACTCAGCACAGCCTCACCTAGCTGGCCATAACGTGACACCCGCACAGCTCCTGGGGTATGGCTGCAGCAGGGACTGGTTTCTCTTCTCCATCTCTAGGTAGAGAGCAACCAGATCCTACCGAGCAAGTGGTGCTGGTTGCTGCTGGTCCTGAGATGCCACTGGCTCACTGAAAGAGTGTGAGAAAGCCCTGCAAGAAGGCAAAGTGATTTATTTGAATCCTTCTTGCAGGGAAATCCACGATGAGGAACACCACCAAACCATTCACTGAGGACCTTTACTAAGTGCTCCCCAAAGGACCAGTTTCTCCCCACATGTTTTAGTTACACATTTAACTATGCAGAGCCTTAGTAAGGCAACAGGGACTCAAGAACCAGCAAGAGCAAGTGAACCTGTGAAGTTCCCACACACAAGCCACATCCAGGAGCATCACTCGCACTCCCTGCGAAACCTGCGGCCGGCAAGGACCTGGCCTCATTCCCACCTTGGCCTGGCCTGTGCCTCTGAGCAAATCCACTCACAGTAAATCTCAGCGCCCTTCCCTTATATCAGCGTATCATATTTTTTTTGGAGTTGCCTTTGCAAACATTTATCCCAATAGGTAGTTTCGTGCAATGAAACAAAACCTCAGCAAAATAAAAAAGCCTCCCATATAAATGATAAATCCCTACCAAAATAAGGTATGCCCCTGAACATCCTCCCTCCTTGGGGAGAGGAGGAGGGAAAAAACACATGACAGATGTTAATCACCTTCTTTAATGAACTGCTTGGAGATATTTAAATACGGTGGTGTTGATTGTGGTATAAGAACATATGTACAATAGTATAAAACCAAGTAGAAACATGATGTATTATTAATACCCACTAATTCCTTTACATCTATTTAGAGGCATGGTGAAGGAAGAACATACTGTGTATTCTCAACGTAGCTCTTCTTGGATATAAAGAGACCCTCTGAAGCAAATTCTTCAGCCTACTATACTTCAAGAAATAGTAATCTAAAGCATCAGACATTTCCTATTAAAGTTTTAAAAACATAGCTTTAAGTCATACATTACATTGAATGCTTTAATATCTCATCTGATTCAGTAGGTTTTAAACCCCACAGAGGTCACATTTTGAAGCACTAGTCACTTTTTACAGCATCTCCAAACATTAAATAAAAATAAAAATTATTAGGAGGAATAGAGCCATCTGTAGAGGCTAATAATGTGTCAGTTTGATATTATTATTAATAATACTATTATTTCTGTTGCATATTAGGGAGATCATGACTGCTAATGGCTATAAACTAGGAGTGATAGCCTTCATTCAGGCCCATCTGTGTTGCAGGCAGAGCGGAGCAGGAGGATCTGGTTTCAGAGCAGTTGTTTCCCTGCACCCTGTTTGGTGTCCGAAGCCGTGGCGTGCCCAGCTCTGGTCCATGATCGAGTTGCAAGGGACCAGGGTGCGAGCCCTGCAACAGGTTTTAATGATCTCATGGCCAGGTCAAGGTCAGCCACGCTGTGATCGGGTACCCAAGATCGATTTGTTCGGATACACGGTACAAGGCACATGTAACCATCAAAACTTGAGCAGCGACAGCAGGAAAAAAACATCCAACCTTTGGAAAAGGGACATGGTGGCAGAGGGGTTAAGGTGGTGGCTTGCTGCCAATAAAGAAATAGGAATGTAAACCTTGTTCCTGGTTCTTATCAAGGGTTTCCTTTGGTCAGCTCAGCTGTGCATCACTTCAAGCCTTGGGGTAAGAAATGGTTCGCGTGACACCAGCCACAACAATCTTCTCTGCCCAGTGCCTTTGCCACACAAGTCCGAGAGAATGACCTGGATACCAATGTGCCTGCATCCCACATTTCTTCTGTTTCTTGGGTTCAAAAATTACAGCAAGTCACTTAAAGGAAAAAAAATATAGGAGCTTTTAATTCAACTAGTCATAAAGATTATGATAAGCATAAATGAAGCAGTATCTGTTGTCAAGAAAATGCTCAAGGAAATGCCAAGCAGGCAGCTCTTGTTTAAACATTACAGCAGTATAATTTCATTATTGATTAAAACAGGAGTACACTGAGCAGGCAGTTTCCTCCTCTCTACTGCCGAATACCTATAGACAGCACTCCCTTTTCCCCTCTATGTTACTGTTGTGGGTCATATTTAGTGCTGATGATTTGTAATTTATCCAACAGGTACAGGCACATTTCCCCCAGGTAACATTTGTAAACAGAAATAAAGCTGGTGGTGTATTGTTTGCCTCAGAAACTCTGCAATTCTAGTGTGTCATAGAGTAGGCAGCGATGTGTAACCAAGACCAGTGATAAAAAGAAACTGCAATTGTTTTTTTTAAGGTACAGCTCTAAAACTGTACTATGTGGATTTCCATGGTGTAGCAGCGCAGACAGAAATGACTTTTTTTTCCCCTCTATAAGAACTAGTTATCTGATTCTCTTTTGTTTCCCTTATTCCAATGTTCGGTTGCATTTTAGTGTTGAGAGCTATAAGGATGCATTGAAACTTATGGAGCCTGACATTTTAACTATCTCATCTTAGCATGATTCATCTCAATTTACTTTCTTCAAAAATGCAGCCTGGAAGAATATGAACCATTCTGGGGGCTTGCTAGAAGGCCATAAGCTCCATTAAAGAGTACAGTGCCAGCTGCCTTCCAGAGAGGGTTTGCCTGTTATGGGTCTCATCCTGCAGAAGTAATAGGTGCCTCCCAGGGAATGGCACGTAGTCTCAAAGGCTGTATTTGCAGGACTGGGGGAGAACTCAGCCCTGGGTCGAGTCCTCCATCCTCACAGCGTTCCTGTGCCCTGCTGGATGAATATCAGAACAAAGAAATCCTCGGCTGCTTCTGCCCTGCGTTTCAGCGTTAAGCAGAGCAGAGGAATCTCAACAGTTAAGTTATGAGGAGATTAAAAGAGCCTCAATAAATTTGATGGGTTGATATGAGCAAACAAAATCACTCATATGATATTACACAAGTGTCTGTTCAGAAAACACATGATTTTGGAACTGTGGCCGCAGTCTGACAGGTATTCTGGGGCAGATCCTCCGCGTACATCAAGTGTCATCGCTCCACTGAAGTCAACGGAGCTGTGACAACTTACACCCATGGGGGCTTTGCCCTTTTGTGCACAATTCCTGCAATAATCAGATTGCACCGCACACAGAGCCCTGGGTGTGTGACCATCGTGGCACAAAGCGCTCTGCAGACAGCGAGCCGAAGGGCGGCCCAACTAATAGCTGAGGGCAGAGCTGACTCCCCTTCAAATTTCAGATCTGTCTTCCTTTCCAGTGCAGAGATCCAAAACCCAAGCAAAGGCAGAGGCAGGCAGTGCTCAGAGGCAAGAGCATTTTGGGGTGGCGTGGGCAGGAGACACGCAGCACTCACCCACCTGAACTCGGTGACGCTCGGCCCGGCCTCTTCCCTCCTGTGCCCATCGTCAGCGGTACAGTGAAGCAATAATATATCACCGGGCCTGACCCTTTGGCCTTTATGAATTATCTGTTTTAGAAAGATGTGAAACCACCTTTTATATCCAACATAATAGATATTTAGACATTGTAGATCAATAGTGAACAAGTTTCCTGGTTATAGTTAATGGGTGCCAGAGGGGCATTCTGACACTGACCTCTGACACCCTTGTTGACAAGAAATCTATAGAGAAAAAAAAATAGGAAGGACTGCCAGGTTTTAAAGTTATGAATATAGATCTACAGCGAATAATGGTAATTTTCATTGAGCAGAAATTTTTCATACTTTCAGTTTCAAATGAATTTCTCCAAAATCCTTAATTCTGACCAATGTAAAATTAATAACTGGCCCTTGGTGAACATCTGAAAACAACTGTTCAGCTGTATGACACATTTTTCCATTTGTTACTCATATGATATTGTTCTGCTGTCAAAGAAGACTTTTCCCTTTATAAAATAGGCTGTCATTTATAATTCCAAACCAGCACAGATTTGTTAAACAGCCACATCATAATGGGTCTGGATAGGAAGAAATACAGGCTCCTGGGTCTTGAAAGAAACTGAGCTAAAATGATTTTTAGAAGAAAATAAGTTTACAGGAATTTAATATTATGACTTCTCACAAAATTGGTTGCTCATATGTATTGCTATCCAAGTACTAAAATACACGTTTATTCCCTAGTATATCAGATATTTTAATTAACTTCTCATGTAATTAATCGATGCAGCGAAAGACTGTTAATAAAGGTGGCAACAGCCATGAGTATAAAATTATTCTGCTATATCATGTACTTCGTGGCACTGGGTAAAGAAAGTGGTGTTCACTAGCAGCAGTGGAAGCAAACCAGAAAAACAGAGCTAATTTCCAGCAGCCTGTTCTACGCTGCAGCACAATCCAGCGTGCCTCCTGGTAATGAAATTAGCTCTGTCATGTCAAGTCAAAATGAAATCCGTGTGAAAGGAGGGTCGCTGGCTTTCCAGAGGCTCTACCCACCAACGTACCTACTGTATTATTATGTCACACTCCAGTAACGCCGCACTGAGGTCTCAGTGGCCTTCCTGCAGCTAAGCGCCATTGAAAACACATTTGTCCTGGCTGTTCTTTTCTTTCACCCCTCCTCTCATCTTGGGCAAGATGAATCGCTGCTGGATCCAGGCTGACTCTGAGGGCAAAGCCAGGTCTTGAGGAGGTAACCTGCCTCCTACGGCTTAAACATTTTAATTAATTTTAACACTAATGCACAAATGAGAGTTAATCACTCTGCTGCAGTGCTCTCTAATTTACCAAGTTTATTCATTAAAACTTTCCTCACTGAACTTTGATTGAATGTCATGCTTTTTAAAAGGCCTCTCGAACAGCCTTAAGGCTTTTAAAACCACTGGGTGGGGGCTACTGTCAAAATGTTCCTTACCAGGGGCTCTGCATGGCACAATGCAAGCGTGGAGCGGCACAGGGGCTGGGACACACAGCAGAAAAAAGGTTACTGGGGCAGCACAGAGACAGGGTACCCAGGCGTGAGTTCAATTACCTATGAAACAAGATGGGTATTGCTTAACTTTTACAAACTCCAGGCCAAAACAGTCCACAGGCGTAAAACTGTCCGCATGGTCATCGTGCTGGCTTTTGTCATTCGGTGCAAGAATGTAATATATGCTGTATGACTCTTAATTTTATGAGATTGCTTTATTGCTGTGCTATATAACAAAAGCACTCTGATAACGTTATTTGTTTTAGATAATATATTTGCAATGTGTTTGCTAATCTAATTATTTTAGAATCAATATAATAAAACCTTAGGTACACAGTTTGGTCTATTAATTGCTATAACTAAAATCTGAAATTTATTGTTTAAATGGAGGTTCTTTATTTCAAATTAACTGAAGCAAAATGTAATCTTTACCTTTTTAATTAACTGTGTTCAATATTAGGTAGAAAAAATATCTCACATTTTCAGTTTCATAATGAAGGCTGCAATCAGAAAGGCTGACATTCAATCATACATTTAATTGGCTTTTTTAAAGTCACTTACATTACTTGGTTCTCCAAGGTAGTTGCAGATAAGAAAAGATTCTCCGATATAGTTTTGTGGGAAAACTCATCCAAAATGTAGATGCACAATATTTTTATAAAAATACAACAACCCCTGCTGGCATGTCTATAAAGCTATGTAAAGCAAATACAAATACTCGTTTATTCCCATCTGTGCCTACCTTAATTGCCAGCACAACTTGTCCCTTAGCTCATAAGTTGTCCTAAGTATCTAAGTCATTTCTGTTAGGCAGATGCCTTCCATCCACACATCCTCCATTCATTGTGAAAGGCCCTATGCCACCGTGGGTGGTTAAGTTAAGAAAACTGACTAAAGTATCTCTATTAATGCCAAATTCCTGCCTCTGTAACTAGTATGAGATCAAAGTTTATTCAGGCAATGAAAATGTCTAGCTAGAGATTAAGTCTAACCTTCTTCAAGTTTATAAATCATACCCACTTCTATATTTGAATCAATTTTAAATGTGAAAGTGCTGTGATTCTTACCTATTTTATTGCCTTTACACTTCACCCACTGCCCTACCACATTTCCTAGCATTTGTTTGTGATTTCCAGTAGCAGTAGCTCCAGCCGGCCCCTTGGGGAGCCAGGAAAAGTGGTTTTGTGCAAGAGGAAAATGACTGACATCCCATGAGGCTAAAGCATCGGGGACACCAGCTTCACTGCACTTGCTCAGGACAGGGGCTTGCACAAGTTTGACTTGGCAGGGATGTGCTGGATTTACACACTCACTGCCCTAGAAATTTGACAGGAGCTGGGCACATCCTGTGCATTCCCTCCAGGTGCCCAGGGTGCTGGGTCTTTGTACCACGTTTCTCTGATCCCCAACCAGGGCCCACCAGTACTGCAGCAGTACCAAGTCCATGTTCTCAATTTGCATCACAACTGCCTCAAACTTCAGCCAGCCTCGTTTGTTTTGGTTTGCCTTGTCTACCTCGTCCTTTCTGACCGAGAAATGCAATGATGAAAAAAGACATTTTTAATTTAGCCTTCCTTCTACCCCAGGAATGAACTCCTCTTTCAGCACACTCCTGGGCAACTTCTCACTTGCCTGGACAGGCTGAGAACTGCACTGGGTGTTTCAGAGATAAACCAGGCACAACAATTTTTCCTAGAATTCCTAATTTAAAATTCTCATATTAATTTTTCCTTAATGGCATTCTCCCCTGCCTATTCCTATGGTGTTAAATTAAAAGCCTTCCGAGTCTCTTTGCCTTTTGGTACAAACATACCCATTAGACTATTGTATTCTGGGATGGAAATGTTCATCAACTTTTCAGGAATGATTACATAGTTTTTCTCTTCTTCCTAGGAAATTTATGAATCAATATTTTCAGCTTCATTGCTGCTCAGGTTCTGTGAAACAATCCTTATGTTCAGATCTTTCTATGGGCTCATCAAACTGAAAGTCCTATTGAATTGGCTGCATTTCTGTGTTCCACCTCATTATGGTGGGTGGCACCGTAACACATGTACAATTGTACCAGGAGTTCTTTCTTTCAATTCCAAACAGGAAACTTTATTAGAATAAGAATTACCGTCACTGATTGAATTACTCTGTCTTTTGCCTTTCCTCTGTTGTGCTTTTATCTAAAGCCTGCCCAGAGATCCTCCTCTTCACTTCATGATATGGATTTAAGCAAACACATAGGTCATAGTGACTACCTAAAATACTAACACACCAACTGTGTACTCATTTCCACATATAAACGTGTCATATTTAATGAAACGCCTAGAATGAAAATTCTACCTCAAATACAAATGCTTACACTCAAAGAACTACAACAGCTGTTTTTCTATAACCTGCGTGAACGCTCCTGTCCAAACCATAAAGTGACACCCTCTGACAAATATGCCTCTGCTCAGTCATGTCTGCACAGAACATCCCTAAATGAATCTCACATAGCAAATATGTTTGTAGAAATAGGACTTCATAAGCAGGCAATTCACAAACAAAAAATGCTACTTTCTTTTAAGCACGTTAGTAGTTATTAATAGCTAAACCAGTTCTAGTCATTACCTAGCAATGAAAAATTGACAATAGAGTTATTAAGATAATATACTTAATTAATAGAAATATTAAAAGATTCTCCATTAACCTGCATTTGCTCAGAATGCCAGAGGGGTGATTAGTTAGTATGGCACAGATCACTGTATAGTACTTACTGCTCTTGTACAGGGTCAGAAAACAGATCCACACTGCTACTGGATTCAGAGTAAGATCTTAATGGTATTCAAAGTTTTAAACAGGAAGAAAACTAAAGACAAGGTGGAAAAACTACACCTTGAGATTACTAAAAAGATTAGGGCAGACCAAAAAGATAGTTACCACTATAACCACTGGTTATCACTGTCTCAGACATAAAATATGTGTATATTCCATGTACCTGAACTTCAGCAAAGCACAGGTGTAAGTTCACAGTAGAAACTATTTGGTAAACTGTGGAGGATGCAGATTAGCAAGGGTTTTATGCAATGTATAAAAATTTGGTTCAAGGAAAAGTAACAGCAAGAAGAACCAGAGAAGTAAGCTGCAGTTTATTAGTGATCGTGGCACATAAATGGCTTTTGAGGAAGCTGGGACTGTCAATGCAGGCAACAATAACAGCTGGATTTCAGAAGATGCAGAGCCTCAATGCATTTCTCACTCCCAGTAAACTGATGTGCTTTGTCCCCTTTTGTTTGATAACCTCAGAACAGTTCAGGCATTAATAACAGTACAGTTAAAAAGAAAAAAGAAAGATTCTACACCTCATTATCAGGCTTCCTGTTTGAGAGATGGTGTGAGACCAAATTAGTGTATGTTTGGAAAGCACACTGTAAGAGTTAAGCATTCTATACAGATGCTAATGCAGGATTAAATAGATCACTAGGAACCAAGTTCACCAACAATAAATCTGAATTCAGTCACCTGGAAACCCCAACAAGGCTTTGATGCTATAGAAATTGCCTGGATTCTTCTCCCTAAATGTCTTCCTGTAGGCATGCAAAATCACTTAAAACTAATATGTCAAGACAATACGTGTTGTTTCCCTGCAAGGTGACCAGTGACTCATTAGGGATGGGTATAAATTGGGAGTGTGAACCGAAACTTTTAAAACTCCAGTTTCAGAGTGGAACCTCACATACAGATTCAAGTTTACAGCTTCAATATCAGTCTTGTTAAGCAGTGTTTACAAAATGGTGAAATAAACAGAAGTCATTGGAGTCCCACCCCAAGCCCTGCAACAGCACATATATTCAGCACAGAGTTGAATGGATGAGAGATTGAGAAAGTTAACAAAAAAACACATTTTCTTCCTTAAAGAAATATTTCCTACTGACAGATTTTGGATTGCATGCTCTTTGAAATACTGAAGCTATCACAGCATGTTCCCAGAGAAAAAATACTAAAAGCTGGTAGCAGTAAGTGCAAAATATGTGACACACATACAGACAAATACACCTCCGTATATGCATACATATATAAACACACCCACAAGGTGCCATAGGGAAACACACCTACAAAAGAAATACACATATCAATAAAATTGTTTGAACAAGTCATTCAATGTCTTGGGGAAGGTCCAAAGAAAACTGTTCTTGGTCATGTTCAAGAGTGACTGCTTAGCAAGTCAATCTTGTCCTGAACACTCCCTGCTGCTGCAGGAGTGCCTGGGGTAAGTTGGTGCAGCAATCTGCATGGGTGAGCCAATACTGGCAGGGGAGGGGGAAGAAGGAAGTCTTTGGGGAGGAATTCGGGGAGTTAATCTGGGTGCACCCCAGCTGTATTAGTCATGCCATGCGGCCCCACAACCACACTCAAGTTTCATTTTGAGCTCATTTTAAGTTAATTTTGAAAATAAGAAAACGCAAGATAAATAGCAGACATTTAGCAGGTTGCTAAAATGGAGAAATGCAGTGAAAAGATGGATGTAAGTCACAAAGTTCACATTAACGTCTTGATTTTGCTCTATGCAACCTCACGCAGTGCGAATGCTGAATGAGTCTGGCTTGGATTACCCAGGCTTCGAGCAGAAGGGGTTACCTTTTAAAATACAATTTTTTACTGTGTAATTAACATCTTTCATCTTGTCACAACATTAGGGCTAATACATCAGACTGCAACTGTACATTTCTGATTATACAATTCTTACAGCATTTTTTATTCCAGTGATCATAAACTGACAGAATAGCCAAGAAATGTTACATCTAGATGCTCCCAACAAAGAAAAAGTGGCCTCTAGTTAGTTCACAAAAAATAGGATGTATTGGCATGAATGAGCAATTTTTTATTTTCACTCCTAGAATATACATAGGTAAAACATTCAAGCAAAAGATTCACCTGAGGCTTCAGAAACAGAATTGGTGTGGGTTCACTGCCCAACAGGCTTGAATTAGCTAACACAGAGTAAATTTCTGATTAAACCAAGATGACCTTCAAGATGCTCTACGTTAATTTAAAGCTAAGTTTTATCTATCTGAATCCTCACATAAAAACTACAAACCTCCCAGTCCTCCAGAATTTTACCAGGGATCCTTGTGCTCAAAATGAGATTTTTTACTTTGTAGTAGTGACAAGTCAGAAGCCAAAGAGAAAGAAAAAAAAAAAAATTAGAGCAGAAGAGGGAGGAAGCCTCCTTTACCCCCCATGGGAAGAATTGCACACCAAGTACGCAGTGGTGCTGGAAATCAACCCATGCTTTTTTCTGTCTAAACACAGAGTTAGAGGTGCGGCTTCAAACACTTAAAAATGAAAATATTAAGCCCGAACCAGATATCTTCATGCACTTTTTGATTGCTTTGAAAATCGCCTGCCTCGACTGTTACCTGGAGTGAACAGGACGTAGGTTTAAAACGGAACCTGTGACCATAACCTTGCTTCCCTCTCTGTAAAATGGTGCTAATGCCATCTCAAATGAATTCTCCAACGATTGAATGAGGAATTCAAACTATTTTGATAATGTTATAAATACTTTCAAATTTTGTTTCTTTTTTTTTCTTCTTTCCTTTTTAAAAGCCAGTAGTGCATAAAAAAAATTAAGCAGAAAATGAATTCTCCCAAATAAATGTCTTCAATGAGTGGAAAGAAATTCCAGCAAGCAACAGATATTCAGAACAAAAAAGTGTCTCCTGATTTTGGCATTAGTATCCAGATATTCTCATTAGCTTCTTCAATTCATTTAACATAATTTACCCCTCCCTGCAAGTTTTTAAGTGATGAAAAAGATTAAAAATGATCCCATAACAGTCTGTACAGTATTTTACATTCACTGACCTTTTATGTAATTTGGTATGTTCCTTTGGATGTCTGTTCCAAGTGTGGTGGGTGAGAGCTTGATTTATAAACAGTGTATGCACACAGGGTTCTTATGTACCTTGTTCACACCATCAGTTTTCCTGTAGTCACTTATGGTCTATATGCAATTCATTAAAGCACTTTTTGTTAAGATTGCCCTTTTTTGTTAATGTTTCTGTACCAAAGTAGTTTTTTTTCAAGAAATTAAAGTCTTCAAATGCTGTCTTTTGATATCTGTTGCAGGGTCCCCTGCTTGTACTTGATATTATGGATCTCACAGCTGGCGTGGAAAAGGGGCATATTTACTTTGCAGGAAGTTTTTGATAAAAATCCCTATCTCCTTGCCTCTGCCTTCAGTGTTAAGTAATGGAAGACCATTCTCATTCAAATTCAAAGAAAATACCTTTGAAAGAGCAAATCCCTGGTTCTTCCTCCTGACATACGCCAGGCAACGCAGCAAACCTAAGAAATGATCCCAAGCACACAATGCAGCTGAGGGAGAAAACCTGATTTTCACCTGCTGTTGTGCATGTAATAGCAAAAGTGCTCTTGAAAGCAATGTAGCTTTGCACGTGTTACACTATGCTCTTGTAAATAGTAACAGGAACTAATAATTTATATTGGGAAATTTGCAAAGTATTTCCTTTGCTGATAATATTCAAGCTATGTAATTATTTGAACCTCTGCTCACCTCTCTAACTATCACTCCAGCAGGAACTGAATCATACAAATTTCAGCAATGACAGTTACATAGGAAAACTCCTGTTTTCCTGTGAAAGAGGACCAAATCCAAGCAGTGTATAACATATACAACACGTGCTTTATGCTCTTAGACTCTGGTACAAGTCCATTCTTTTCTTCAAAGAGGAAATGACATTTTAGTTGTTGTCATTTACTTTCTGCCTTCTTTTTTTCCATTTCATTTTTTGGGCTATGTACATAAACCTTTTCTTGTGCTTTAGTCTTTATTTTTGGTATAGCAGAAGGGTTTTTCCCCTGCCCATAGTCAGAATATTACAGCGTGTAAAGATTGAATGAACCTAAAAATTTAAAGCTTCTACCAATTCCTGTGTAGTCAAGCAGTAGCTAGGTATGCAGCTCTTCCAGTGCATAAGAAATGGGAATCTTCATTAGATGAAATGTGGAAGGAGACCTCTAGGAGGTACCTACAGCTCTCAAAAGATTCAGGATACTTCAATCTCAAAAGAAGTAAGGACAACCTAACCAGAGGGCCAACCTTTATGAATTTCTGGGTACCTAACTGATACCTGTAGCATTATAATGCTTACTAGGACAGTCCCCAAACCACTTACAGGTGCAGCCATGGCTTTTAAGAAGACTTTTAAGAATTCAATGTGTGACCCAATTTTCTGTTTCTCTGCCACTTGCATATGTCATAATTTTCCTTGAGGAGAAAATCTCCTGTATGAAAATGCTTGCTGACAAGAAATCTCCTTTTCTTGCTGGTTTCCTGCTTTGCTACTCCAATCTGAGGGATTTCAGAGAAAAAGAATGGTTTACTCCCTCTCTCTAGCATATCAGCTAATGCAGAATGTTTCACTGGTCTGTGAAAGGCTTTTTCTCTGTCTGTGGGGAGTGTTATTTCTGATCCCCAATGTAGCAGTTAATAAAGTCTCAATAGTCTTTCCACCATTTCCCTCAGCACCAGTTTGCAGTCCTAAAACTCCACTGCTCCTGTCACTCTCCAGCCTCTCCAATCTTCTCTGCCAAATGATGTTTTCCTTAGCAGGAACTTCCAATGTAGCCCCAATTGTTTCTGTTTTATTGAGGGATTCCTCCTGAGTGGATTTTTCGATAGCATTTTTAACCACACCAGCAGCCACGCTCCTCTAAAGCAAAATTATCTACAGCTTCTCCAGATTTAATAGCAGCAAAGTTTTTAATGCTATCTTACTGAAGTCCCCTGAGCCTGCGATAGGTTCCTTCTCTTAATATTCCATTATGTCTGACATGCTCTTGCCATCCATGGAGAGAGATTGGATCTTGTACTCCGAGTTTCCAGACTATCACATCTCCTCCCTTTCCTAATGCACATCCTGCTCTCTCCTGGAGGTCACTCTGAGAACGGAGCTGGCATGCAGAGGCACACCACGCAGAATGAGACCAGCCCAGAAATCCAAGTTTGAAGAATTCTCTATTTTTTTGGCAAAGGCAAGTATTTTTAGATTATATAACAACCTCTGGCCTGGCCGTTTTCCTTCTCCCTCTCAGTTACAAGAGGTGTTTTGAGTGAGAAGTTTCTTAATAGCACATGTGGGTGTCAGTGTGATGGGCAACTGCTGGCCCTTGTCTGCTCCATCGGGTGCCAAGCCAGACCCCACCGTATGGGAGGAGGACATTGACACTTGTGTGCATTTGGTGACAAAATTAAGACCGATGGAAAAGGGGAAGACGTCAAGTGACCATAAAAACATGAGATTAATACTCAGCAGACTGTCACTGAAGTGCTATCTGTGTCAAAACCAAGCACTGCTGGCACTCTTGTTTTACAGGCCTAAACGCAGGGAGCACATTGCTGTCTGCACAGTGAAATTCAGAGGAAACAAAGGCTCGGTTGAGAGGAACGTGCCAATGACGAGGTGTTCTAATAACTGTGATGATATTAGGGACAACTCGGGTAGAGGTGGTGTTAAGAGTTTTATCAGCCAGTTTTAATTAACTCTGCAGGCAGTAACGTGAGAGCACAAAGGGAGCTGGTTTGCTACTACTTGAGATTCTCAGATAAGAAGCACTCAGTGATATTGTGCTGTACTTTACTGTCTCCGAATGAAAGATTAACATACAATATAAATAATATAGTATATACATGTGGGTATCTGTAAAGAATCAAGAATTTTTTATATATATATAGGTTATAACTTGCCACATTTCTACAGTCTCACCACTTTTTTTTTGGTTATGTACCTATTTTCAAAGTCAAATTAAGACCAAATGTTTAGAAACCTTTCTTCCCTTTATAAGAATGCTTTTACTAAGCCCAATTCTGAACTCTGACACTTAAAAATCAGCTATCTTGCTGTCGGGTCTGCTGATGAAAGGATGGATCATCACCTGCACCGATAACCACTGTCTTTGGGGACCTCTGGTCTCACAAGTGGTGAGCAGTGACAAAAGGTACTGGTCACAGCCAGGGCTCCTAGCTGCCTCCATCAGCAGCTGGGCTGTTGCCCTGCATGTGGCAGTGATGCCACGTTGTGAGGACAGGAGCAGCCAGGCGGTGCCTCGGTGACACCACGGCAGGGCAGAACGGAGCCCCACAGACTCAGGTCTGAAACTTCCATACCCAAGCTCGTGTTATTTGCTTTTTCCATGTGCTGTCATTATAACTCACGATGGCTTTCTTTGCTGACTACCAACACTCATTGCAACATCCAATGTTTCCAGTGTTTTCACACAATGTGGAATCTCTAAGTAGGGATGTTTCCACCATCAGGAGCCACCATGTAACTTTTGCTGTATGCATTTCTGTGTTATCACTATCATCTCTCTTATTCCAGCATGGCAGGCACCAACTGCTAGTACTATGCTATAAGTTCTGTCATGTTCTTCGACGTCTGGCAGCTGTATTTATTTGTTTAGCCTCAGAACAGGATTATTAGAACTCATAAATTCTGAGTTGGTTGGTACAAAAAAAAAATCCTAGGGCAGTGGGGAATTAACTGTTGTCACAGAGATAAAACTGTGTTGTGTTAATGCACCAAACACACAGCTACTAGAGTGCAGAGCTGTGCTTCAGCTGGATGTATTTACATTTTTCTGGTCAGCACTGCCTGTTTCTCCCTGACACTAATGCAATTCTGCCAGTGGCGATAACCATAAGGGCTGAAGCATTTACCTCGTAAGTGTAAATATAAAACTGTGGCAAAAACATTGCACTGTGTCGTTGCTTTCACAATTAGAATTGCAGGAGCATTAGCAAGGTTTGGAAAAGTGATGTACAGAAGGGCTCTGGATTTAATGGGGTGCCAACACAGAGAGTAGCTGAAGTATTCGGATGCTTGTGTCTCAGCTGTAGGCACGCGAATAATCCTAAAAGGAATAAGTAAAATCAATCCCCCACCTACCACTGTATTGTGAGGGAAAAGATGAACACATACAATAACTGCAGAAGCAGATTCACCAAAAGCTTATATGCATCTTGCTTTAAAGTTTAGTAAGAATACTTCAAAACGCTGCTGTACCACACCTTTTGTCTGTGGAAGAAGACCGGTGATGGTGTGGTTCTAGAGTAAAGATGGAATGCAATCTGTATCCAAGTTGGATGTTCATTTGGCATATGAAAGTAAACTTCAATGAAATAAGTTTGCAGTGAGCAGTGAGATAACTGAAATTAGGCCATTCTTTGTCTCCTCCCTGGATTTTTGCTGAATCACAATTTTCCACATCTCTGTCATCTCCTATGCAGTTTATATATGTTGTGTGATTTAGCAAATAAAACTAAAGAGCACCTTTACTGCTAATGATGTGAGATACAGGCTTTTACTTATGTCCACTGCTATTTAATGACCTAAATATCTTCAACACTTTTGATAGCTGGGCTAGAAGATATTGATTCTCTGAAGTTTCTGTTGCTTGCATTGCAAAGAGCTGCACTGAAAAGCAGTGACTCAGCTAGGCAGAACATACAGCAGTTGTTAACATGTCTCGGGTGATATTGTAGTAAAGAAATCGTAAGAGTAAGAAATTCAGGACTCAAGCATTCGTTGACCTCTCTGATTCTCCTTTTGCAAAAATACCAACTCAGAGGAACTGAAACAACAGGCACTTCTCACTGCAGGAGTAATTTACCCAGCAGAGCATGGCGCTGCTCTACACCGCTTTACACCCCTGCATGTCTTCCCAGATTCACCACAAAATCTCACCTCTCATCTCTTTCTCTTCCATGAGGTTGGTTGCTGGGATGTTGCATCCCTTGAATTCCACAGCACATATATGTCGAAGATCTTCTTACCCCAAACCGACTCGCATCCTGGTCTTTTTTCTGCCCAGTATTTTGCCAGAGAGAATTTCCAAGCCCTCAGGGGTTGGTCAGTGTGCTTTTGCTTACTTTTGTCTTACTTGAACAGTGCAAAACTATACAACTGAAAGGCATGAACCTGTATAAAACTATGGATTTGAATCAAATGCTATGCTACTAAGTTTTTCTTATAATCACTTAAACTAAATTGTCTAAATTTTGTTACTCTAAGTGCTAAAAATTCTTCATTCCATCTTAAAGCAACTGGGTGAAACTGAAGAGTCAACATTTAGAGAAACCAGCCTTCTTTGGGATTTATATGGAGAATGAGCATTTATTGTACCCATAAAGTTACAAAATCCTGACTTACTCCCTTCTGTCGGCATTCTGACTTTTCAAGGCTCTGTTTTTGAGGCAATACTTGTTTCAGTGGTTCAGAACCATTGGGCTGTTTCATGGCAGAAAACCACTTTTCACCACTTTTGCTACCAGGGATATCTTGCTGGATAGGCAAACACAAGCAGCCCATGTGGCAGGGCTCAGGGTGCCCAGGATGAAAAGGGAGGGCGTGAGCTGAGGTGGAAGGAGTTCAGCAGAGAAATGGAGAGCTGGACTCTTCGCTTGGCAAACTGGTATGAAACAGCAAGGCTTCACAGGCATTGCAGAACAGATGATCTTTAAAGATTTAAAAAAGAATATGTTCTCTTATTTAAAAGAGAAATAGTGACTTTTCAGATTGGAGCAAATCCTTATAGTTTCACTGGGAGTTTGTATGCAGTCAAATGACAACTCCAAAAAAATTCCCCTCTTTACCTCTAGTGACCTATTGAATATTGCAATTGTCTGGCATCTCTTCTAAAGCATAATAATAAAAATAATAACAACAACAGTGGTTTTTCTATCAGCATAAATACTTATAGTTACATTTGAATAATATTCATCCCATTTTCATAATAGAAAATAACATAATGATCTGGCAGGTTATGCTAGTCTGGGGGTTACTTATGTGCAGATCAAGAATTTTCTTACAAACTGGGAGATAGAAATTGGAGAGATCTTTATTTCAGTATCTTTGATTCAAATGAGATGTTGGTTCTCATCACGCCACAAGGCAACTAGATTTATTTTCACACGAATACAGAAGGTGAGGATTCTCCTCTGTTTACACTGGTGAAGGCAACTGGTTTTTCTTTTACAGGCAGGCACAGCTCTGCTCTTCTCCCAGAGCCCAGTGAGGGATAACACAACCTGCTCACTTCTGAAATGGCTGCCAGCTTGGCAGGGGCACGAGTGCTTACAGGGTACACCCCCTGTCAATGCAAGCAGCTACTGCACGAGCTGGACTTACCCCTCTTGGGTGAGCACCACAGCTTGAAGAAAGGACAGGCTGAGAGTCACAAGAAAGCCAAGTATATCTATGTGGTCTGTGTCTTGCTAGTCTCACTTTTTGTAGTTAATGATTTAAGCCCTTCTCATGCTTTCCCTCGGTTTTGCCAGCTGTTCCCAAACCACTTCACTGCAGCACTTACTGACTCACCCCACAACACCCAGAGGCAGAGGGGGAAGCACACATTTTCAAAGAGAGTTCCTCTTCCCAATGCTTGCGATCCAAATCTCAACCTGCCCCATGTGAATGAGCTCAGCATTGCAAGAACAGCTGGGCTGCCAGATCTTGCCCCTCGGGGAGCAGCACAGGTCAGCCAGGTGGCACAGCCGGCACCCACCCGGGGAAGGAGAGATGTGGGCACCCCTGGGTGCTGCAGGGCCAGGAGTGTGCAGACTTTCCGCTCTCCTGGTCACAACCCAATGTTGGAGATCAGAGCTGTGATTCTCTGCCCATGGCCAGGGGTTGGAACTAGATGGTCTTTAAGGTCCCTTCCAACCCAAGCTGTTCTATGACTCTATAATTTGATGACAGAGGTTCAGTCCTACAGCTCCTGAGCTGTGGGAGATTTCTTCTCACACCATGTAGACGAACCCCAAAGACTTCATTAGAGACTCACCTGGGAGCAAGCACGCATCATTCTACATCTGTCTATAACAGCTAGTTGTTGTTTAAAAAGGAGAACTGTGATGATATACACAATCCAACATCAGGGTGATTGAGACCTATCAATAACAGCACTGCTGCACAGAACATTTCAGTCAGTGCAGGAAGAAGTTATGCCCATTTTTGCAACGAGTTTCAGGTGATTGGTAATTGTATTCAACCCAAAGTGCAGAAACAGCAGCTGCACTCCATTTAAATACTGTGCCTTAAAGCTTTCACCTGGATTTATTCCAGCAAATACTGTATATTTAGTAACAGCTGATAACAAAACATCGTTTCCCATGCTACGACTAGTCTTTAAGCATCAGTAAAAACGTACTCAATCAATTTATATTAAATTACTGTGCAATCACTGTGGCAGTTTAAGGCTTTGCCTATGTATAGTAGACATTTTACCAGATAATTTTTGTGTATCCTTAACTAAAGTGGGGGAGCAAACCCCCACTTCTTCCACCTTTTGGAGCTGCTCTGTGAGCGCCTTTGGGGGCAGTGACCCGCTCTTTGCTCCTGTGGTACACGCCTGCCTTGCTGATGAATGTGAAGACAAGCAATTCTGCCATAAAGTAATCATGAACCAAGTCTATCATTCCCCATGGCTTCACTGGGCTTTGAATACAGCTCTTAAGGTACCAATACAAACATCAATTTTGCATTACTTCATAAATTGGAGTGGCGCAGTTGCTCTCGCCACTTATGGAGCTGGGAAACCTTGATCTCTCTCTACCCCTGCTACTCACTTCTGCTGTGATCTTGCACAAGTCCCTTCGTTCCTCCCTATCTCACTGTCTTACCTTCAAAAAGTAAAATAATGAAACACATCTACTATTGAATTTTTTGTCCACAATGTCATGTCTATTTATGCACAAGACTATGTATAAAAAAGCTGTACACATTTCCTTTGTGTGTCCCTACCAGTGGAAGTTTATGTTTGGATGTGAAATATAACCATTTTACATTATTACAAATTTAAATGTCTGTTGTTAGGACATATTTATAATTACTGAAGTGTTTCCCTTGAGTATCCTTAGCAACTAATTTCAGGATCTGGGTAAATAGAAAATAAAGTTATGCTGGGCTGTGTAGACATTTATCAAATCAAATGATTACAGAAAATTAATCTTTCTATACTGGTCTATCAAGTCACAAGAAATCAAGTGCATTTTAGATGCATGAATCTCAATGTTAGCAAAAAAAAAAGAAACAAAAAAAAAACAACTCACGTCATATAGATGGTCCCTGTGAATAAACTTAAACATGAACCATGTCCATCTTTTCCCACTTACTGCCTCTCTAGACTCTCACTGTGAATTTCTTTAGCAAACAGATTGACTGGATGGGCAAATATTTGCTCAGTTTTCCACATATCATTGGTCTGATTTTTTTATTTATTTTTTTCAAGTTGCTGTCTGTCTGGTCATTTTGTTATTAAAAGCTCTTTTGGTGACTTTAAAACACAAACTTACATTGATGTGGGTCACCAGAAAACAAAAGGCTAAATGAAAGGCTAAATGCACTCTTCTGCAGAGGTTTTGGGTGCTCTTTGAGGGAAGAATTTGCCCATTATTAATTGAGACAATTTCATGACATTTGAGGGGCTTTAGCTTACCCGTATATACTTCTTTATTGTATATACTTTTTTTCTTTTTTTTTTTTTTTTTGAAGTTTCTCTTTAGGAATTATGCAAGCTAAAATACCAAGGGCCAAAAATGATAGGATATTAGATGCTTTTGTAGCTATGTCACTGTAAATAAGGTCAGAATTTTGTCCCAGAAGCATCGAGAGCAATTTCCAACCTGCCCTTGGCACCAACAGGCCCTTGCCAAACCCAGCTAAGACTCTGCTCATACATCTGTTGCTCTCCTCCTTTGGACTCTAATCCTTCATTTCCAGACACCCATGCCCTCCACCAGGTGAGGGTGTGGATCTCTTCAGAGGTTTTCCATGCCAGGCATCCAGCAGTCATCTCTGAGAGCAGCCCGTGAGCTTGCTGCACGTGAAGGATGCGCTCCTGCAGGGCCCACAAGCTCCAGCTGGGCTGGAGCAGTTCAGCAAGCCCAGCTCCACCATGGGCTCTGGTTCTCCTGCACTCCAACAGACACATTCCTGCAGCCACATATTTATTTAATGTTAATGCCTTGTTGTCTTGACATTCATAATGTGCAAAGCTAGGAAAGTAATTAAAGTTAATTTCTGCTTGGGGGAGGAAGAGAAAGGTGGGGGGAGCATCTTCACTGTAAATTCTTATTCATATTTCTTTCCTGTTTTGTGATTCTCAATCGGAGTTTTCTAATAACAGATCATTTCTTTTTGTCTAACTTTAATCTGGCCCTGCTTGACAAGCACCATCCTTTTCATTGAAGGGTAAGACCACTTAAAGAAAGGCCAATAAGCCCTTGCACTGCTCAGCTGACTAGGGTGATTTGTCACCCTGTGCAGTGGTGGTCACACCAATGGATTTATCTCAAGGTAAATGGAGATGCTGAGACCTGGGACCTGGAGCTTTGATTAAGGCCCCCTTTTTGTAGTGTTGATAGATGTTGCTTGTGTTTATCTATTTGAAATGCCACTAAATCTGTGAATACAATGGAAAAAGAGAGTAGTTTGCAGCTGAAAACATATTAGTGATTTATGTTTCACTAAGAAGCACAATAAAGAGACAGAGGCTATTAAGAGGAGCTATTTTCATGAGAAATAGTTCTGCTTTAAAACATTATCAACCACACCTTGATAAAGACCTACATGCATGCATAATCATGTTTACTTATCCTGTTAGTTGAGTGCAATATACATTTGGAATGCACAGCCCCAAATTATTAATAAGCCAGTAGATGCTTTGCCATGCAAATGCCTAAGAATAGGATACTTTGCATGTTAATTGTCTTTCAGAGAAAAAGCAAGCATAATGCACTGACCCAGGACTTCAGATGGACTCCACATCCCTTAAAACCACTTCAAATCCCACTGACCATTATTGCCGGCATTTATTCACAACATTTTAGTAGAAATAACCAGTGGGGTGACACAAAAGGATTATAATGCATTGATATAACTTATAACATGAATCAATGTCAACAAGACGCACCCATTTAAATGAATAGGGTCAGATGAGAATGCTGTATCACCCTGACTCGTGTGACAGTTACAAATGCATAAGCTAGTATGCATAATAGGAGTGTACAAACCAGTAGAGATTTGTAAACTTGGTTCATTTCAAGCAGAACTGACCCACAGGAATGGAAAAAGGAAAAGCCAACTGAGCTGTCTAGAAATAAGTGATTCTGTAGGTTGTTGTTTAACGGAAGGCATAATGAGGTTTCATTTTCTCAAGCTTGAATAGAGCACATGGACGTAAAACACTACTAGGTAGCCAAGATGCTATTTATCTACAGTGTTCAATTAAAAGAAAAAGATAACACATTCACTTCCCAACACGTTTCTGTTTACAAATGCAAAATAAAGCTTCATTGGTCTGCCTCGTATATGCAAATATATAGGCAAACTGCAATTACATGTTTGGAATTAACTGTGCTGTGTTATGATTTATTGAAATGTTCTGAGGATTCCTCTTCAGCACTAATGAACAGCGGGGGGGAGAGGGGGGCTATATAATGCGTGTGCACCTGGAGCATGAAAACTAGTACAGTAAGTTAGGTACCTGTAGGGCGATGCTCTGTCTATGGCTTGGCACTGCAGTGTACTGACAGTCTAGCAAAGCTCTTAAATCTGGACAACACCTGCACCTCATTTGCTTTACAGAAGCGCCATGACCTGACTGCTGATGGTGAGCCCTCCCTTTCATCCTCAGGATTATGACAAGTTATTAATTGCCACCATTAGCTGCAGCAGCCTGCTTGAGATCTCTGCTGCTCTCTGGAGGTGAGAAACTATGTGCATGTGAATGCAGAGAGAAAAGACATGAAGCATTGGGGCAAACAGAGCAACAATCTGCCCGAAAGGGATTGTGAGATTGTGAATAATTTATTAGAAAACATTTTTCTTTGTCCTTCCCACAGACCCACAAATCCTCCCTAAGCGCTCTTTACCAGCCTTGCAGATAATGTACTTACACATCTCAGAGCTTGCTAAATAGACTGAACAGGCCACAGAGTTCACTCCTAACACCGCATCTTCAGAGCGCCTTACACAGATAAAACACTTCCATCCTTTCCTGGAAACCCTTCCTACAGAATTTTTAGTAATTAGGTAAGTGAATATAAGATGGAATTCAATTCTTGGAAAATATTTTATTATAATTTTCTTTTTTTGTAACTACGTACTGAATTTGTCAGTTCCTAGCTACAACAGACCAAATTTCTGGGCGGATTCACACCTCATTTCACCCTGCTGCATGCACATGCTTGAAAGACCTCCACCTGTCTCATTAACATTTTTAGACACCAAGCGTCATATCTCACCACCTCATTGTGGTTGAATCTGAGACACAAGGAAAAGCAAGTTCAAAACAGGGTAGAGGCAGGAGCACCAACTTTGGTAACTTCATTTTTACACACTGAGAACGTTGTGCTTCTACCTCTGTGTACAGCCACTTGCACACAATGGGAATATTTGGGTATAAGCAAAAGATCGCAAATTTTGGAGGGGACAGGAAGTGATGATGACAAGAAACACAAAGTATTAACTGATATCACCAAAGATAGCTTTGAGGGAGCTGTGCTGGTATAGGGCACCTGCAGAGTGTCTGGAGAGATGCTCATGCACAAGCCCACCCCAGGAGCCCGGTCTGCAGACCAGGCAGGTGAGGGTTCAGTTAAAGATCAGCTGCACACTGGGCTCTGCTCCAGGGCTCCCCTCCACTGAAATCCAGAGACAGGAGCAAGGGAGAAAAGAAGGGACTGGTGTACATCTTAGTCTCATCCAGATCAAGAGTTAGGATGTGGTAAGTGGTAGCTGCCAGACCTCAAACTGAGAAGGCTTTCAGGAACAGAGACATAGCCCAGTGGTCTAAATTAAAGAGAGGAGTTGAGTTGTCAGAGGCCCAGCTGCACCTTAAGGAACAACTACAAAACAAAAAGAAGCTGCAGTTACAGCTAAATCTTTCTCTACCTAGCAGCAATAACAGTGTTGAAGATGACATAGCACGGCCTCCCGTACAGCATGCAAACAGGAGTACAAACCATGAGGACTCCAGGAATCTGTTCTTGTCACCAGAATGCTCTGAACAATGCTTTACTGTGTTTTCTCTCACACCAGACAGAAGTAGCTACCTCAAGTACATGTATGCCCAGTCTTACTACCCACCTCCAGGCTGCAGAGGTACTCGCTAGTCTAATACAGGATGCAGAGGTGAGGAAAATTTCTGAAGAAACCTGAGCTACAGTCTGTTATTTTGGTAGTCTGTTATTTTGGCACAGTATTTGCAAGATACCCAATAATATCATGTTCAACCTCTAATAGAAAAATACTCTATATTTAATAGAATATATTATAAACACTATACATTCAATTTTTCACTTTTGCTATATGTCTGAACTTTTCAGCTCCTCTGCCTGGTCACCTTAAACAAAAAGTTTCAGTGCTCACATTTATGTGTGGAGATAAATTAGATACAGAACTTCCACACCTAAAATATTATCCCTTATTGGCTGGGCTTTCACAGCACTGAGACACTGAATGCAAAACTCAGGTTTTCAGCTCCAGGTTGGCCCTGTACCTTTGTCCAGATGCAGTCACCAGTCCTTTGATCCATAGGCATAATCTTCTAACTCCCCATCTCTTCTTTCTCTTAAGCCTGAGAGCATGCCTATCACCATGCCTTCATCCTTTGTAACATGCAGGAATGGCAAATGTTGCATTTTTTTATATAATTTTTACATTAAAAATTACTGTAAAGATATGTGTTACACTTCAAACATAACTTATAAATGTGTTATGACAGTATACAGAAATGGAAAAGTTGTTTTCTGAATGTACTGCAAATCTACTTTTAATTGGCCTTTTGTTATACAGCAATTTTAAAGCTGACCTATAAAATTACTGTAAATGTTATGAATCCTTCATTTGCCTAGTGAGTTACACATGGGGAGATCAGATTAGAAGGGACAGTTACAGACTAAATGTGAGGTGGGTTTTCACATTTAAACTCAGAGGCTTTCATTCCTGAGAATTTCAAGAGCAACAATTATATGTTGTCAGTAAACACACAGAAACGACAGAATAATCAGAGAAAAAACTGTTAAGTATGAAACATTATCACAGCCAAATAAAAATAACTATTTTTAATATGGAGATTGACAGAAGCATTTTCTGTTGGTTGTATATATGTAGACTAGGCCTGAACCTTATGGGACCAAACTGTTTTTAAACCACAAAATTAATACAAGTAATTATTTATCACGGATAAACAAGCAAGGAGTGCTCATGCGAACAACCTAACAGTGCTAAGGCAGTTTTGGGGCAGACCTCCACACTTCTTTGCCATTGCAGGCAGGACATGGTGAGGTGTCAGGAGCCGCATGAGGCCTGGCACAGCAGCATCCTGCCAGGAGGGGCAGGCTGGGGCCAGTAGGGGGGTGGCACTTGCCATCACCAGCATGACACGGCCCCGTGCCACACAAATTCTTTGTGATGGGCTGAGAACGGCTGGATCAGCTGCAGGCTGTGTGCTGTTGCTCCTCTGGCTTGAACACCAGCTCCTGAAAATGCCCGGACTGGGCCTTTCGCTTCAGGTGTTTTGGGAAGAGGCTAGGGCTGGACTTCCGTGACATGAGCCTGGGGGTGCATGGATGAGACAGTTTTTGGTACTGACAGTGCAATAAAACCCACTCTTGCTAAGTGTTTTATGTAGCAGAGTGCAATACCCAGAGAGGTATGGAGCGTAGGATCTCCTACTGCCCCCATCAATGTGCTTTAACTGGCCATTAGCCCTAACGTGGTCAGGCAGTTGGACTGGTAGGTGATTTTTGTAGGTCCCTTCCAACTCAACTATTCCATTCCATTCCATTCCATCGTATCCTATCCTACAGAGATTATTCTGCGGTTCAGACTGGTGATATGAAAGTATTGGTGAATTTTTGGGAATCGCTCTCAGACAGATTAAGAGATAATTAAAATTTTCATGTAGTCTGGCTGATTTGTTCTGCATTTCTGAGATCAATATGGTAACATTTAGAGTACACTATCCTGTGTGGGGCATATAACATGACAAGTGAGACGTGCCACTTTTGATCTAAATCTTGTTTGACTACACAGGAAAACCTCCTAGTGAATTCAAGTAACCTCTGCTACTTATATATTTTTCTTCACCTACAGGTGCCTGCTTTTGCAACTGAAATAATGATCTGTTAACACTGTTTTCTTATGGAGTACATAAAAACACACTTTTCCTTACATTCATCATCCTTTGATATAACCATTAAAACATTTTAAACAGAAAAATAAATTACTTTAAATTTGAACAAGCCAGAATGTTGTGTTGTCCAATATGGACAATTAACATTTCACTGGCTTCATTTTCCTAACATAAAACTTTGTTTTCATCTGCTCCCCCAAACCTCTCACTAATACAGCCGTTAATTTTGGTTCTTAATTGCAACTGATAGTCGCCACGAAAAAAAAACAGTTCCTGCAAGCAGCAGTTCAGCACCATACCTCCTTCCTGAGGCCAAGGTCCCATTGCTTCTGGCTCTTGCCCCAGCCTTACAGAGCTGTCCCTGGACCCGTGCACTGCCCCAGCCCCTCCTCACTTGCCCACAACCTCCATCCCCATGTGTCCTTGTGCCCAGCACCCCACAGCCACCCAGCACCCCTGGTGGGGAGCTCGCTGGCACCAGCCTGCTGGGGAGCCTGCCCTGTGCAGTGGCAGCACTGCTGCTCCGTCCTTGTGCCCTGTGACAGGCACAGAAACACAACTAGAGACCATTTCGTACGGGTACAGGTGTATGCCCATGCTGCGGTGAGCAGGTTTGCTGCACGCTGCTCAGTGTCACTTCACAGTGAGGGGATTAGCAAGTTTTGAATTTCAATTTCACTCATGGCACCAAAAGGGCAGGGGGAGAAACGGGAAAAGGCAGTCAGAGATCCAGCAGTGAAAGGTAAAGTTGGGAGCTGCAAAAAGCGCACATCTAAACCCCAGCTGTGCCTTTTCAATGCTGGTTTGAGAGGCTTTGATGGAGGCAGCATGGTCCAGCTGACAGTGAGAGGCAAAGGGTTAAGGTAGGGAGCAAGCTGTGTACACACTCAAGGTATGCTCGCTTCTGTGGGAATGAATGGAGTCACTGTGAGGGGCAGCGTGTTATTTTAACACCTATTCTCTCTTCGGCTCTGTGGCCAGTTCACATGTAGCTGAGTGTTTCCATGGAGGAGCGAATCCATCTGTGTTTTCTCACCTGCAGGTGTTGGGGTTTTAATTAAAAGCTCTAACTAATATGTTGCTATTTTGTGAAGGGATGTGAATTATAGCAAGGGCAAATTATGAATGATAATGAGAGACAGAATAACTCACTTGAAATCATTTTGTGTGTTCTTTTCTGCTGTAGCTTAGGAAAATGTGCTTAAATGAAATAATCAAGGATTAACACTAATTTACTTTCATGCCCTCTTTGTATGTGCAAGCAAGACTTGCATGGGGGATTGCATCAATTTAATAAACACAACCACTTCAGGAGGTTGACTAGCAGTAAAACACACCAAAATTTAGAATCCATTCTGTAGACTGGACTTCTTAAAAAAAGCTTAAACAACCCAAATTCGGACACAGGTAGAAAATTCATTTGCCTGTTGTAATAATTTGTGCAGGTACAGGCAGACAGCTGAGTTTCCCAACCCATCCAGGACTGTTCCATCTCTACAAATATTTGGCAGTTTGGATCCTTTGTGCTCATTGGTGTTAGAAAGCAAGACTGAAGGTAAAACTCTCACTTCTGTGCACATGTTAGGACTGGGAGCATTTCTGGATGTCTCCTATAGTGAGGTACACTTTATATTTGGGACTCTCATTTTCAGATCAGAATACAGTAACTCTATTTTGGCTTACCAGAATGCTCCTACCTTTTTCTCCACATATCTGACATGATGGGTATGAAGGGATCCCCCGAGAAAACTTTTGTAAAAGAAGTAATCCAAAATATCCCTAAAATACCATTAGGACATCTGTTTATTGTAAGGATGGTTCACAGCATTCTGACCCTGTCTCCTCCAAGCCTCAGCATCACACGAGGGAGCCAAGGGAGCCAAGAAAACTCAGGACCAGGCTGCCCTCAGCCCTGCCTGAGAAAGCCAGTGGAAAGAACAGTAAATAAAATTGACCCGGGGAGGCTAACAGAGCCTGGGTCAATATCAAAGGACTCTGAGGCATTGAAGAGCCATAATATATGGTGCAAGCTACAACACAAGTCTGGATCAACCTAAGTCTCTTACTCCCTATCAAAATACACAGTATAGATATGTCTCATTTATAAAAAGTATAGAGAAATATTACAGAGAAATTACAGTGAATTACAGAGAAACTCAACATTCAAGGTGAAAGACGAAAGGAGAAGAGGAAGCTGTTGAAATCGTGGTAAGGGGAGAAGAGAAGGACTGGCTGTGGTTGGGCAATAAAGGAAAATAAATAAACAAAAATAAAAGCCAGAAGAGATGAGAAAGCCAAAGTTCATTATTAGTATCTGGGTGCCTCCAAAGGCACATGAAGTATGTACTATTTGTCCTCTGGTCATTTCTCTGAGGAAAGATGGGTGTTCAGTGGGTATGGGTAGATTCCTTTCCTTCTTTTTTAATATACGTGTTGTCGTGTTTTCAGTTTACAGACAGCAAGACCCAAGAAATATGTCTTCCCTCGCACAAACATGTCTTCTAGGCAGCAGGGGATTCAGGAGAGAGGGAAGGATCAAATAAAGCTGGCAGAAGGAAAGAGATCTTTAAGTGTTCATTGGGATACTTTGTTCAGACTTTTGGGATCATCTTACCTAAGAAAAAGGAGGACGCCAAGCCCCCACACCCACAAAGCCACAAAGCCAACAGGGAAGCTGCTGCACATTTGAGAACCTGGGACCTCCTGCTAGCCAGGGATCCGGCCAGGTGCAGTACTATACAAGGTAGGAAGGCGGGACCTTTCTCCCAAGAAACCTCCCATTTGAACACTTTTACCCTAATTAACCTCTCTCTCAGCTCCATACTCACATCCTGCAGCAAAAGGCCCCCAATACTGCAGGCTGGCATTCTGCGTGTGCTTAGTGCACAACCTCCTTCTTGGCCAGAATTATACCCTTGCCAGGGGTCTGACTCCTCATCTTGTTGCCAATCGTAAAAAATCCAGACACAACTGTTATAACACTGTCGCTTGCATGTCTCGAGGCTCTGACACAGCAAGAGTTCAATGCACCATAAATTACCTTTGAATATATTGAGCACTCCGAGCACTGCCACCTGGAAGTAGCGAGGGACACGGGACACACAAGGGTCCCCCAGCACCAGATGCCAGCGTGGACAGCCATCACTAGCAGCATGTTTTTCCTCTTCTTAAGGAAGGTATATCGCTGAGCATTATAAATGGATAGTGATGGTAAGGCTAAATTCCCATCAAGGGGTTGATGAGTCATTAAAACCCCTCAAGCTTTGTTCTCACAGTTTATTGCCTCATCATCATCACCTCCCCTTCAAGAAGTTATTGTCTTTTAATTAGCTCTAGCCCTTTCATTACTGTCTGTATCATTGCAGAGAAAGAAATAGGGAAACAGCTCAAATAAAGGATCTGATTGCCCCTTCTGAAGCTAATAATAAGATATTAGCATAGCGTCATTTAAAATGATGGCGTCTATGATACACCAAACTAATTTTATTCCTAACTGTATGAAAACCTTCTGATCCCTGTTCCAGGGGTGCAAGGATTGGAAAAGCTACTTTTAAGGGGTGGCTGAAGCTTTGCTCCCCTCCTAGCAGGAATGCCCCATAAGGAACCACTCCAGCCACTCTACGGCAATGCTCCAGGCTCACAGATGCTGCGTCTCTGGTGGAAGATGTTGATTGGAATATGTTAAATAATAGCAACCATCCCAACCGTAGTGATCTCCTGTATTTAAAACACGGTTTTACATGCTTCATAAATTTCAGTATTTGTAATTATACGATATATATGAACAGAGTGAGTGAAAGCGAGCATATATATTATGTGAGGAAACAGTATTATCGATCCTGTATTACAGTACACAAGAAAATTAGTTAGCCATACAGTTCATTGGTTTAAAGATGGCAGTAAAGTTTAAAGGCATTCTGTTGTGAAGTTAAATATAACAGCCACGACACAAATAGAACAATCGCTTCACACGGCTTTCCCTGGCAGCCAAGGAATTCGTGGGCTGGATCCTGCTGCTGCAAGGGGAAAATAACCCCGCAGGAACAACGGCTGTTATTCCAGATTTGCACCGGAGTAACTGGAAGGGTATTTTGGATCCCGAGGTTTAAATGAGGCTTATGTAATCAAAGGGGAATGTATAATGGTTCCCAGTGGAGTTAGGAGGCAAGGGGAAAGCTCAGCATGTTTGTATCAGAAATGCAGTTACCAGGAATGGACTTCAGCTCCCCACCACGAGTTAGTTTATCTGAAAGACTGTGGGATTTTTGTTTGTTTGTTTGTTTGTTTTTAATGAAATGTGAGTAAGCAAAGCTAATTCCTAAGGGAGGCACTCCTGGGGGCACAATGTGCTCTGCCACAGGCTCCTCCACATTCAGCTGCTTCCAACCATGAGGCAGATGTTGGAGAATGTCTACCTGGGGTGGAGGCCGGCTGCTGGTAGGAGTCCTTTCCCTGTAGGAGGCTGCAAGTCTCTTGTGGACGTCGGTATGTGACAACAGTGGGAACTTCAGAGGAAGCGGTGAGAAACCCGAGCCAGAAACCACGCGGCCCAGCTTGCGCTCTCGTTCCCACCAAGCTTTTGCTTTGTGAATTTCAACGCGCCCCTCACTTCCTTCCAAGAAGTATGAGATGGATGGGGACTAGAGAGGGGCACAAGGCTTAATTATGCCATGCTGGGGAAGATTTTCTGTTTCCCTAAGAGAAAGCTCTACGAAAACCCCAAATAATGTCACAGTACTTCCCCCTGGCCATCCCCTGGAGCCATCAGTAGTTCTGTCCCAGGCTGCCAGCTACAGCTGAGCTGGAAGGGGAGAGAAGTAGTGGTAGTCAACAGAAAGTACAAGGAATTGCAAAAATACCGGGTAGGAAGATTGAAAAATAATAAATTCTGCGTTTAATTTCTGTCCTTCCGTTTCATACAAATGCGATCTAATTTGATTTCAAAGAAATCTCTCCCCCGAACGCTTGGAAAAGGTTAAAACGCAATTTTCTGAAACTAAGTTATTAGATAGAGGAATATTAACCTTTGAGCCCCGCAGACTTTTACTCTTTTTTATCTCCTTTTCATTTTTGTTTGTGGGTCTATTCATTTTTGGTGACCTCCGATGGGTTGCTAGGTAACTGGTGCTGGGATGCTCGGCTCTCCGGCTCGCTGCTCCGGCCGCCGGGGCCTGGCCGCCTCCTTCCCCACCGCTCGCTGCCGGCAACGCAGCCCCTTACAAAAAGCATTTATCACAGCCCCGCACAGTAATGGCCACTCAGCGGAGGGGAAATTGAGCTGACCTGAAGGCCAAAGCTGTTAGGGAGACTGGTGGGAAGGGTAAAAGGGTCACCGTACCCTTTTCCCACCCACTTAGTGGGCAGTAAGCAATAGAACAGCAGTGCCACTGTTTTCACTAACATATCCCGAGGCTTTGCACCTGAAATAAATGTTTGTTTGACATTAACGATAAAAAAAAAAAATCCGTTTTCCGCACAGAAACTGGTTATGCTATTTAAACTTTCGCAAGGTAGGGGTAGAGTGGGGAAAACTGCTTAAGATGTGATTTGTTGGGCACTTCAGACAATATAATTATTTCCTTTTGATAGCAATAACTCTTGTACATTCCCATCTTCTTTGATTTAGAGAAGGCAGGAATCACAGAACCAAAACAGTAAGCCTTTTGTTTTCCTCTGGGTCAAAAGCATCGCTTCCCCAAGTACCTGGAAAGCCGACCTCTGCTGCCTAAGCAGGGAAATGAGCAAACAAAGTGGGGCAGAAGTGCACGCCCGACCCTCTTGGCCAGCTGGGCAGTACAGAAGCACCACCTAACATGAAGCCAGGGGCTTCTTTCAGGCTGATACGGAGGCAGTTACTCTTCGAGAGCCAAGCTATTTTCCTAGAAAATCACAGCTGGCCGAGTGGAAAAAATGGCGAGTCATGATCCCATCTCTGTCTCCCCTTAATAACCCCAAACACCAACTAGCCCTAGAGACAGCCCCTGCTCACAAGAACCATAGGATGGACATCCTAAAGGACACAAGAGCCTGGCTTTCAGAACATATCTGAAAAAGCCATAGCATTTATCCTTCCCCAGCACGACGTATAGGCCCCCAGGCTATATGACAGGCCCTTACAGGGGAAGGCACCCTGGGGCACACCCTCACCCACTGGAGTCAGCACAGAGCAGGATTCGGTGCCTGTTAATTAGCCAAACGTGGTTGCTTCCCATTGCTTTTTTTCTGACACGCATGCAGAAGGGTTAGAAGTATAAGAAGATTTCTCCCACTGTATGGAGTGCTCTCAAACAACAATATTTAACCAACAAAAAAGAGACCGAGTCAATCTCGGTTGTAGTGATTCCCAGGAAAGTCATCAAATAAAAATGTGAACTTTAAAATTGATCAGGATTAATTTCACTGACACTGTATCATAACATATATCTCTTTGGAGACTCATTTGTTGGGCTGCAGATGCAAAGAAAGTAAGGAAAGAAATAAATCAGAATACAATAAGGCAATTAGACTTTTGCCATTGATAGAATACTAAAAATGTCTGATTTATCAAAGCGTTAACAAACAGAAGTAAACACAAGACGTATATTTTCCTGCAAAATACCTGTTTAAGAAAAATAAAATAATAACCAAGACCATGTTTATCAATAAATTTAATTTCCCAGTATTATACCTTTCAATGCAGAATGCTATTTCATCTGCTAATTTCAAGAGCACAGCAATATAAAATGATTTATCACGTGAATACCAATACAGTAAAAATCCTATTCTCATCTCTATGAAATTGTCTTGCACTGAAGAGAAAATTCTCTCTTATACACTATTATATCCATATTAAGGATAAAATATTAAAGATTTACATGCACACATATACACGCATATATACCAATCTAATTTCACAAATATTATATTGAATTTCGGTGTGATTACAAGAGATTCCTTTAAAAACTCAATGATTTGGAGCTCTGCGGGATTTACTAGAGATCTAGATAGCGGTAATACTCCTCATAATATTACTAAAGGCATGAAACACTTACATATTTCACAGTTGTTCTGTTATAATAATACAATGAAAACAGTCAGATTGCAAGTTTTATTTCCTATTTCTGGCTACAGTAAGGTAGAACCTAAACGATCTGATGTACTGCTGGTTCATGCATCATTTTTAGGCTGCTTCCTGCACTCAAACACCTGCAAAGATGGCAAAAGTGCCATCAGATAAGGGCTTCTTAAACATCTCAACAGACTCCAGCCTTAATCTGGAGAGAAGATGGGATGCTGGGTTACCTAGTGTAACACTGGGGGAACAATTTATGAAATGGAGAGCAAGGAAACTCCCTCACCCGGGATCCCTACAAAGGAATTTCCCTACCATTATTTATCAATCACCAAACATCATTAAGGCATCTCAGCATCTCTACAGAATTTCTAAGATTTCCCTCAAATGTTTGTCCCTCAGAACAAATCCATAGCTTTTCAGAAGAAGGCACAAAACTAAAAAGAATTAATTATTTTATAAATAAAAATGAATGGTCAGGGCTTGGGGAAGAGGTAGTCAAAATGGGGGGTAATATTCCTGTAAATATCTGGGTTATTGTTGGTCAAAAGTTTAAATTTAAGATTTTCATAAAAATTAAGTAACAAGCAGTATGTCAGAAACAAAACCTAATGAATCAATTAACTAGGCAAATGTGCTATATGATACCAGTATAATACACATGGGGTGTAACTCCCCATCAGCTACACAGGATGAATTTTCTGGTTAATGTTCAAAACCAGATACCCATTTTCTCCTATCATGTGCTTGTTCAAAAGCAAATAGCATACTTACACCTTAGTCTAACTCATAAATAAGTAAATTTTTCCCTAAACAAATGTTAAGAGCGAATTTCAAAAAAGTGATCTGCAAATGCTATTCCAAAGAAGACTGAACAAAGTAGACAGTGTCATTTCATTGGTGTGAACACAACTGATCATACTATAACAGGTAAATCCTTTTTTTTTTTTTTTTTTAACAACAATGGGAAACATTACTGGAGTTACAGAGGGTCTGTAAGCCGCAGAGAATTTGGCATAACATATCATAAGTATGAAATTATAAGGAAGGCAAAGCACAAATGTTCAACTGCTTTTGCATGCTAGCATTTATTAATCATAATCCTCTAGGAAGCCAGAGCAGATGTCTTGAAACACCCTGAACTAGTTACTTAACCGGTAGCAAATCTGGAAAGAATAGGATAAATTATCAAGAACCAACCTACCTCCAAAAAGCTATTTTAAAAACAAAGCAGGACTGTACAGACTTTAAAATAAAGCTATCATACTTTCCCCTCTTCCCCCTGTTATCCATTCCTGGAAGTATAACATATCGTCTCTTGTCAGGGACCAACATGAAAAGGAAATTACGTGGCTGTCTAAAGTTATGTCTTCACTGCAAAACAGTCTTTCACTGTGGCTTTGCATTGATGGCTTTCTTGATGTTACAATATAAGCGAAGAGAAGGCCCAGTAGTTTTGTTTTGGTGTAACTTGTACAGGTCTACCTCAAATTGTGGGAGAAGAAACGACAGCAAACTACACTGGGATGATGATAATATCTCAAGGTCTCCTGTAGTTACCTCTTTTCCTACTTTGTAGAAAAACATATACTTAAAAATCTAAAATTTCACTGAAAAAGCAATAAAGCTGTGAAGAAAACACAGGAAAAGTTATAGGATGTTTCGTGCAATAATGTCTACCTGAACATGAGCCTAATGCAATGGCTTTAATCAGAAGCAGAATTTTCTCTTGTTCACTTTAGTAGGCTAACAACATTAAACCCAACAATTAAGCACAGATGTTGCTAATGATTCAGTGTTATCACTTTACAAAAAGAGCAAAAAGATAAACCTGTTCTTTCCAGTATTTGCTGGGTCAGGATGCAGAACAGCTCCCAGTCGGTATTTCCTGCAGCAGAGATTCAGACTTTCCCATCCCTACCTGTTTGGTTGCGCTTGGATTTACTTCCTCCTAAACTGCCGTATGGTTACCCACCCTCCCGCTGCTTCTCACAAGCAGCAAGACCAGCATGCTTGCTAGCAGCTTCTGTGATTCATTCTTATTTTATTAAATAACAATTAGACGGGAAATTTGCATAGTGAAGTCCAGTGGATGTCAGATCAAACCGAGTAACGAGCCTCAGTAACCAGGGCAGGGTTACAGCAGGAGCACCTGGAAGCCTTGGTCACTGCTCCACCACTGAGGATATCCTCAGAGGCATCAATGCCAGTGAGGAGTTTGAAAGCCACCTCTGAAATGGGGATTCTTCAAACCATAAATGGGGAATGATTCGATTTTAAAAATATTTACTAGGGAAGAATTTGCCAGCTGTAAGAGACCAAGGCAGTCAACACGCACTGATCCTCCATGGAAATCCAGTGCCCAAGTGATGTCCTTTGAAAAGCGTAAAGCAGGATAAAAGCAAGTGACAATGCTGGTCTCCATCCTCACCTGTCACACACTTCTGACTGTGTTCCCACTTCCCACATAACCTACCCTATTGCTGGCACCGTTCAGCTGCTTCAGAAACAACTTTTCAATAGCTTTAACTTGTAAACCAAATGAGCTGGGCTGTGTTACGATGCCAGGCCATAAGGTATAGCAGGCCAGGAGCTTTTTTGCCGACATCTGCAAAGAGAGAGGTGGGAAAGGCAGCTCACAAATCCCACTGCAGGGTCTCTCCACTGCCTTAGATACCTAGTTTTACTCACGCTCGCTTTAAAACTGTGCACTCTATCTCCTTATCAACAATTCATTTTTCTCAAATTTTTTTATACATCTTATGTCACTCTTTGATGAAGCCCCTGGATCTACTGCCCTTGAGAATGTTTAATTACCATGAAAAATGATGGGCTCAGTCTGTAACCCTCTCTATCTGCAACTGCCATTTCTGTCACAGAGCTTTAAAGACACACCCCACAAGCACACAAGCAGCTCCGTAGGACTGGGCTCGCTTGTCCCAAATGCCATCTGGGAGCAGGTCAGACTGGGGGAGAGGGGATTTTGCCTCCAATATCCAGCAGCAAAAAACACTTGGAGGAAGAAGAGGCAGCAGCCTGTGTTCCCTTAACACCATGCACAGTGGTGGGCTTGCTGTACCAATCGCTCTCTTTAAAGCAACAAAACTTCAGACCAAGTGGCCTCAGAAGCTGACAAAGTTCAGCCTTCACTGCGCGTTAGTGCCCCCGTGCTGCTCTCCCCTCTGCACATTAGTTAATGCTAGAAAAATACAGCTGTCAATTCTCACGGAACAGCTGAGATTTGGTAGTTCTTAATGAAATACAAGCTGCGTTAACACGAGGCATGTTAAAACTGTCGCTTCAAATATGTGTTACTAAAACAGTCAGGAGTAAGCTTCACTTGTTCGATACGCTGTTTACAGACTTACATACCGCAAGTCCAAGTTAATGTGAATAAAAACTGAAACTGAAGTATGAGTGATATCCTTTTGATGTGGCTTATGTGTGCGCTTTCCTTTTATAGCAGATGGATATTTTTCTTACAGGAGATTAAGCTACAAATTGGAGAATGTTCTCCTTGACGTTTGCCACTACGGTCCTGATGGAAATGAATGTGAAAAATGAGTGTGAATGTTTGTTTATTTTTTAATTAAATTACTTATCTTTATGCTCCTTGAAGTTTGTGGATGCTGAGTAATGCCGTGCTATGCCCTGCATTCTCTTCATAGGCTCTATGCTGGCTAAATTAATTACAAGACAAGCCTTTGGAATTAAGTGTATTTTAAGTTCAGAGGCATCTGTTTAGAGTCTTCTAATACCTCCAACCCCTTTGGAAATATACTTGTTAGTATGAGTGGTATAATTTTCATTTCCGCTGGCATGATTATAGCAGGACTTCTTTAGTTTCAGACACACTTCGCTTGACCTATCAAGGGCATAAACTCTGAAGATGTTCTCTCACCATTTTTGTTTCCCTAGTACATAATAGTGAAAAGGTTCATTTAAATATAACCCTAAGTATTAAAAGAATGTTGTTCCTGCTATTATTCTCTTTAAATACCAAGATGATTGTTATTTTTAAAGAAATAAAAAATGCGAGAGAAAAAAAATGCCCTGAAGATTATAGAAAATGGTAAGAACAATGTATCTGTCTGCCCTGTAATTGGTGCAAAAATAAAATGTGTGAATAAAGTATTAAATATCAAATTCATTAAGTGAAATGGTAGCAATAATAAGTGAGAATAAATTGGAAATAAAACTGAGACTTCAGGAGGCTTGAATTCAAAGCAGGAGCAGATTTCACTCCGTAAAATGATGGAGCTGTGGTTTTGTTTTATAATTACATTGTGAAGGTGCTGAATTTCATATAAATACTTGACTGAAGGAGGAAATTCCTCAAGTATCTGCTTATAAGGAAAGGATTAAGACCTCCTTTACAGGCAGGTCTATGACCCATAGATCTGTAATGCTCTCAAGGATGCCAGAACTATGGTAAAAGCGGTACAAAAGAAGATGATGCTGGTGTTACCTGGTGTTATGACTGCTGCCATCATTGCTGCTGCTTCAAGCCCATGGTGGTGGCCACAAGAAGTAAGTGACAGACACAAGGAGCTTGGAGGGAAGAAACATGGGGAAAGAGTTTACTGCAAAGGGTAAAGGACCGAGGCAGAAGAAGGGAGGCTCATGACCAAGGGGGAGAAGATCCCTACAGATCCTTACGCAGGATCAGTCTTTCCTTTATTGCACAATGGTCAACTACAGAAATATTAAAAAAAAAAAAAAAAGTGTAATCAACTTCTTTCAGGACAGGCGCTGGAAAATTTGACTGTCATTTAAACTCTTTACTACCCACCACGCTCTGAGCTCTTGCACCTGCAGACATCTGCAATCTTTCCTTACGATGCAGTTACTCCGCTGTGTAAACTGGACACAGTTTAAAATGTCATCAGCTGGAAGTGAAATGCCAAAGTACACAGGATTTAAAAGGTCCTCAGCCATCAAGGGCTGTGGCCAAAGCAGACATATCTTAGATTAAACATGTCAGCTAGCTAGGATACTTGTCATTGAGAGCATATCTCCCACGCAGGCTGAGGGGTGCTGGCAGGGACAGGAGGCTGCCTGCAGCACCTTCCCTCACTGCCACACTTCCACTGTTTGCTGCCTTTAAGCCTAATACTAACTTAGAATTAATTTCCTGACATTCACTTGGTTTTCCAAACTGCTCTCTCTCTTCTATTACCTTTCTTTCCCCATCTGAATTATTGATATGTATTTATAGCCTTATCTTCAGCTTAATAAGTTGCTTTATTTTTTATTTTTTTTTGTCTAGGAATTATATTGTGATGATAGAGCATAGTTAGGTGGTTCTGTACAGAGAGTAGACTGGAAATCTGTATGTACTGTAAATCTCTTTCTATGGGCTGTGTTAATATTCTGCATATACCCTATCAACCCATAATCTCATGACATTATTCATTTCTAAAGCACTGCACATCCAGGTTTTGCATTAGCTTTTTCCACAAAAACTCAACAGATAGAAAGTAAACTAAACTGATGTGAGAAAGCTCTGTTCATTGGAATCTAGGGAAAAAATAAATTGTGTTGGCACATTTTATTGTGTTTCTGAACAAAGCAATAAGGCTCCAGTCTTAGCCGAGAATAGCTGGAATTTTGGAACTCACGAAAAAAGTTTTCTCTTGGAAGATGGATTAAATTGATCATTTTTTCCTAGACAGAGTGCACTTCAGGCTCATTTTGCTTTGTAATTAAGAAGAAAGCCAGAAACATCATTTACACATTAAGAATTTAATAGATATATTTTTCTAGCTTTATGCATTAGCACAGGACAGCCCATTAATGAAATAAGTCTTCCTTCAGGGTCAATTTAGATGGGCTGTAATCTTCTGCAAATATATTGCAAATGAGGATCATTTAATGATCTTAAAACTAACTGCCAGAAAAGGATTGTTATAACTCTCCAGACAACAAAAAGGGATTTTGGCATGGCTTGTAGTACCTTTGCAATTAGCAAATGTTTGATTTCAACCGAGTGCATCACAAAACTGAAAATATTATCTTCGGCAGAGGTCAGTTTCAGACTCTCTGACCTGGGAGGTTAATTCTGAGCAAAGAAAAGGCAGTGGTTGTGTTTGTCAGTCAATAAAACAACAGCTCCAGACCTGTTTTCAAACCTAGATGCTTCAGCTTGACCTCTGAATCCTCCCCTTATATGACCAGATCTTGACATACAAGGAAACCCTAAATGAAAAGATTTAGTAACAGCAACAGCAAATGAGTGAGGAGAATGAGCGTTTTATCTCAGGCTGGAATTAGCAAGTCCAACTCCAGTAATTGAACAGCCATATTTTCACTTGGCAGGCACACAAAACCACTTCCCCCTCTCCCACTTTGTGTTCTGTCTGTGTCGGCATCTTGGATTTCCCCATGTGTACCCTTAATATCTTAATGCAATTGCATTTTGTGCTCCAAACTCTGGCAGAGACTCTCAGAAATTTGGGATGTGTATGGGAGTGCATGGATGTAGGCAGGCAGGGACTCTGTGTTTTTTGTAACTCGCACAACAGCCCCACAACTTCAACAGCTCTGCAAGCCTTTTCTGATGGGAAATGTGGCCTCACCTCTCATGTTTCATCCTGTGGCCCTTGGCAGTGTGATGGCAACCTTGCTGAAGGTCTCGGACCCCAGAGAGAAGTATCTGTGTCTTAAAAATTGGACCCTAGGAGTTCATATAATGAAACACCACAGCTGCTACAGAACCATGCCCTTCATTCACAGCTACAGCCAGGTAGCTAAGCATGAATGAAAAAATGCAAAAGTTCCTGTACATTGTGACCACACTGTGATTTTTCATCGTCCTATAGTTTACACAATTTTCTTTCTACCTCATCTTTCTACCAGGCATTGAGATGCACCTTCAGCAAACAGAATTGTTTGCTGGAGTGTTTCAGTAGTCCAAGCAAAGAGTAATTCATATGCTGTTCCCAGACTGACTCACAGTCCTTCTGACAGATTTTCTAACGTGTCTTACTCAAATAAATGTGCAATTGGCTAGCTCCAGTTTGAAAAGTTGGTCTCTGTAGAACATTTCTGATTTCTTATACCAGTAAAACCTTGGAACAAATTTTGTATTAGAACAAGAAACACATTCTTGGTTCTATAAAAGGTTTCCAATCTCTCTTCAAACTTATAAGTCATTTCCATATTTTCTTTGCCTTCCTCTTTCCATTCATTCTTTCAAAATCACCTGTAGGCATTAACTTTATTTGATTCACATCAACTTGTTTTGTGTTTCATACACTAAGAGTAGCATTTTTTTTTTGTAACTAGTAGTGGAGGAATGGTTGATTTGTGCCTGGTTGGGAATTTTAACAATGACTTCAACAAGACAGCCATTCACGTCAACACCAAATATTAATGGAAACCCACCTAAGATTATTTAAATATGTTTAGGTACTTTTAAAGTAAATATCCAGAGCTTGGGGATCTACATATCCAATACCAACTCTGAAGGCAAGTTAAGGACTTTGAGCAAGAAGCTCAGGTCTGTGTTTTGCTTTAAGACTCACTTTTGGCTGACTTAAAGCCTTGTTTTTGAAGAGCTGAATGCAGTAAACTGTGTTTCCCAAATTCTGGCAGTTTCTTTTTAGTTCTTTGCTATCTGAGAAGATACTATATTAGCCTGTAGCAAAGCATGACTGAGCACAGTACTTCTGTAAGTTCTGGCCAATGTGATTTGGCTATCGGTTTCAAAGAGGGCTGTCTAGTTACCATTTGCATAAAAACTCTTGGAAGGAAGCATTTGTATGTCTTGTAAGCAATTACTTCTCTTTTTATCTTTGCGTGTAACTGTTAAAAATTCAAGATTACATGCAAATGGCATGGCAATCATTGTAGTGAAAACTATTTGCCAGCATGACTGCTTTAATTCACTGGCTCAAGCTCTAAGAAATAGTAGAGCTTTAAGAAAGGGCTCTATACATAGCCTGTATTGTTACAATCAATTGAACTCCTTAACGAAGAAAACCTCTGAGGCTAACTGGAGGCATTCTGTGCTTCCCTCTGTTTTATTGCACAACCTTAGACACAATGTGTAAAAAAGGTCAAGACATCATGTAGGCTTTTGCATTAAGCAGCAGAACACTAATTAGTTTTACTGACAATGAGTTTTTGTGCTTGAGTTCTAATATTTTGATGTTTAGTTTTGCTTGAAAACTATGTCTAACATGATACAAAGCCTCTTCTATTCTCTGTTGTCTTTTCCTCAAGATTATTTTAAAACTCATCATGTGTTCTCCAGCTTGAGTGCTAAGTGTTCTGTTACTTTGGTTTTAATTTAATGCTCCTACTCAAGCCAGAGAATAAAGAAGCAAAATCTAGTAGAGCATCATATTCATCTCTGAAGTGGCATTTGTAGAAAACATCAGCTAGTCATTGTTTCCCCTAGCTCTGTCTCTGAAATTTGTCCTACTGATAGCCGGCTGCAGCACTGTCTCTGTGCATTTAACTCACTGCACTCAAGACACATTTTTGCTTTTTTTCCCCCAGATATTTGCTCTTGGTATAATGATGAGGCCCTGCCTAAGCAATAAGAAAATTTGTAAATAGGCTTTTTCAATCAAATGATCTTTTATGAGTGCTTTTTGGCTCTAAGTAATGCTACCATTTCATTAATTCGGAGTCTAGTTTACTGCCTATAGACACGTATGGTGGAAACAAAGACCAAGCTTGGTGAGCTCTAAACCTCCCCGTCTACAAAACAGTTATGCATCCGGTTAAGACACACAGTCAGTTGATTGTTTTTATGTTAAAAAAAAATAAAATAAATATGTGTGTCTGCAAGATGAAGATCTGTTAACATTGTGGTTTCCTGATGGATGTGAATGTGTAGTGCCTACCACAGTGAAATGCTTATTCTGTCTGAGTCACCAATGGGATAGAAGCACTATGTAATAATAATAATATATCACCATTAAATTGTATCTCACCAGTTAAAACATATCCATCCTGTACATTCTTGGAAGAGACGAGCTGCCTCTGACTGCGCTGTGAATCAGTCAAGTGCTTCAAGACAACTTCTGCTCAAATGCAAATCCAGTTTATTTAGTCAGGCGCAATACTGTGCTAATGTGGTTGCAGGGCTTTGGATTGGCTTGAAGAGCAGACGGACTGAATGCCTGCCTGCCCAGAATGTACTGCAGAGAAATAACCTCCGTTTTTGGCACAGAAGTGCTATTTCATTCAAAACAATGATACTGTTAAAAGTACAACAGTTAGGAATGAGAGCATTGCAGAGGCATACTCAAAAGCTCAATTCAACAGCCACATGACAGGCTCAGAGGCAGCTGTAATGGCAGCAGTTCAAAGGTCCACAGAGCTCAAAGAAGAAGGAAGCCAAAAGCTACTGCAGAGAAGAATTTGTCAAAACTTAGGATCCTGAAGTACCCAAGTAAATAAAGCTAGTAAAAAAATTTCTGTGCTTTCCTGTCTTTCTAGGAGATAGTGGGAGGGGGAAAGAAAACAGATTAAGTCACATGTAATAAAACAAGATGGTGAATCTAAACATTTTATTCTACTTTAATCACAAATCCACTGCAGAGGAGCCCTTACACTGCAGCTCCCTGCTGCTGCTCACTCTCCTGCACTGCTGCCAAGTGTTATGAACTGGGTGCCCAACATTGGCAGGGACTCCGTTTTAAGAAGCACTCCTCTGCTGTGAGCAAAGGTGGCAGAAACAAGGCTGGCTTTTTCTTGTTGGTTTGGAAGAAAATGCCCTAAGTAGTAGAGCTCTAATCAAATCCATCTTTCCCCAAATTTGGCAGTGTTTAGGTTCCAGGGTCGGGTGCTGGGCTGTTCCAACACACAGCTTTCAACGAAGAGCCAGGACAGGATTCCTGTGCCCTGTGCCATGGGAAGTTTGCATCCTCAGCTGGGGAAGGCCATGGGCAATGCCAAGGCAGCGTGCATCCCCTGGGTTAACGCAGTGGCTGAGTTACACGGAGCCTTCCCAGTCGCACCGTGCAGCTGTGGGCCCGGTGTATGTACTGCAAAGTAAATTGTCTGTGATGGAAATTCTCTGTTGAAAAGGAGAGCTTTTTTTTTTCCCAGTTTTACAAGTGTCCATCAGAAAAGAGGGTACTGTAAAGGTCTTTTGGCTCCTGATGCAGTGGTCTGGGATCCTACATACACAGGAACAAAAGAGGCTCCACACTGGAGGGCTTGTAACACAGTACCAGTTTCTATGCTGAGTGGTTCTTCTGCCTTGTTTACAATCCAGACCTAATCCAACCTGTAACATTTAGAGGCCACTTGCTTTAGTACTTTCATTTTTCTGAAGTAGTTGATCCATTCCTAGAAGGAGAAAATATGTTCAAATCTCTTTCTGCTTATTTGCATATTCAGCTTGGCTGAATTTGCATATTCATATTTCCATCACATGGAAATCTGAAATTGGCTGCTGTTTGTTGAGGGTGGCTTTTTGTTGCCTTTTTTTTTTTTTTTTTTTTTTTAAAGTTTCCTACTTGTTTTTTATCCACTGTGTACATTGGAAGCAATACAGCAAATCATTTTGGAAGGACATGGTTATTAGTGCATCACAATACACAGTGTGTCTTGTTACACAACTCAATATTTTTAATTACTTGCCTTTACTAGTGAGACAAAATTTAGAGTCAAGTTTCAAGTAATCCCTTTTATTGGACTAATGCAGCAATATTGACAGTCGTGCTTTAGGGATATACAAAACTCCCTTGCAGGTCAGGAAAGGGTTGACTCTAAAGAATGGATTCCTATACCCAGAAAGCTGGTTTGTCAATAGTGTACAGTTAGTCCAATAAAAGGGATTACTCAAACGTTGGCTCTACACTTAGTCTATAAAGAAAATATCTGAGCTTTGTAGTCAACACTTTTATGACTTTTAAGTAGGTCCAGTTTGTGATGAATCATTCCAAGCTTGAGGACTGCTCTAACTAAGCTGTAGTTACATTTTCTGTCTACATCTTTACGTCTACACGCATTGACATGGACAAAACCAAAAACAAACAAAACAAAACAACTAGTGGGTCCACCATTCTGCCTGGTATATATTTGAGCTGTTCTGTGTAGTTCAGGGAAGTTGTATTGACTAACACCAGCTGAGACTGTCCACAGACTTAGTTTTAGTGTTTATGTGCTGTTCCTTAGAAGAAAATTTTTATAGCTGCCTATAATAAGATACTCAAACTACAAAAAGCAAAGAAATCCATTATCATAGAAGAGCTGTACCCACTGGACACACACCTGAAATTGGCCTGGCCACAATGTTTCATACTTCCAAAAGGCAACTCTCTCCCTTGCACCCCATGTTTTTCTTTGCAGTGGGACAGCACCCAGAGGAGCCTCCCCTGGATCAAGCCTGAAGTAGAAGACCTCACACAAAACGCTCGCAGTCTGTGGTACTGTGACATGCTCTTAGGTTGGGCCTCCCTGCTCATGCACTGCCCCATGGCCAGAGCCTGTACATAAAATGTGAAGAAGCAAGGACCTGTTTACCTCTCAGTGTTAGATTAACACAAAAACACCCCAAACACGGCAAGTGACTGGAAGTCAGCTAGCAGAGAGTGAACGGGAAGCCAAGCTGCCATCACACCCTTAGCCTGCAAAGTGTGTTTCATTTCTGATATTTCCCAGCTGAAAGCTTCACAGCCAAAATGAATTTAGTAACGGAGTTACAAGCTCCTGAAAATAGAGCTTTTATAAGGTAATATAAACCCTAACACAACCTTAATTATAGTGACACAATCTCTGTGCTATAAATAATGACATCTTTGACCAATATGATGCATAGTAACATGAAAAGTGATGTAACATAAGCAATGTCACTGCTAAAAGTTAAAGGGGAACACATTTTTCTCAGGCAGAATACCCACTATCAATTCAGACAGCACATATCTGACCTAGATTTATGGTCGTGAATAATAGTGTCATGAATGCTAAAGTGTCTGCACCTTTCAAATAGTTTGGCAAATCTGTACATCAAAATCAGTTTGGAAAGGAAGCACAACCCTTCATCTGAGATAATTGCAGCTAGAATAACATTACATGTGCTTTTAAAATCCTCTTAAATAAGTGCCTTCATCTTTTGTGCTCTTAATAAGAACAGTGTAGAGTGACATTACATATTGACGGAAACACCTGGAAGACACGATCCATGCATCCACTGGAAGTAGGAAAATCTTTAGTAAGATGGGGATTATGCAATACCTACAAAAAGTATGTTTTTTCCTTCAAAATTTGGCAAATATTCTGGCATCTAGTTTAAAGCACAGCTTCACTTCCACATCTCAGATTTAAGTTCTGTATCAACATTTCATTTTTGATGCATGTGACAAACACTAGGCACTGACACAAAAAACAACAGGCTGTGGTATTCAGTGACACACTTTATATTAAGCAGGTATTTAAGTTAAAGCAAAATATCTACATTGTTCCTGAGTCCCTGAATTCAGTGGGAGGTATGCATATGCTTAAGCACCTACTTCAGCTATGGCTTGAACCACGAATTCTGAAGAAATTTTTGGGTGTCCTAACAAAACAAACTCCTGTTCAAGTTAACTGGAATTTCATTGGCGGAAAGTAACGTAAGAACTTCAGGATTTGGTCATCAGCCCAAAACATGAGACATTTCTTCACGTTTTTTTCTTGGGGAAACCACTTCTGTGATATCTTTACTCCACAAAACACTTAAAACAGTGGAAAATAAACACAGGATCCCAGCGAAATGCAGCCTGCCCCGGACAGAAAAGCCACCAATTTGTACCCAGTGCAGCAGACAGCTGCTGGAAAAGGAAACATTCTGCAATAGCAGCAATATTACACCTCATAAAATGGGCTGTGAAATACTGGGTAACTAGACACAGAAATGAAGAGACCGACCGAACACCTGACACAGCCTCAGAGGCATTTCGGCTGCCTCAGAGCACGTGCTGGGAGCACGGGCAGCCTGCAGCACCGCCGAAGGCCTCAGAGGCCTTAGAGGGTTGAAACGCCTCTTGGCAGTGCCCCCACCTCTCTCTGTCTCCCTCCTTCTTTCACGTTTGTTGTCTGGGTGATAAAACAGATGGGTCCAGTTTTATTGCCCTTATGGCATGGCTGTGGTGCCTGGCTGTAGATGCTTTGGTTTACAGCAGAGGCAACAAACCCCGCATCACACCAGGGGCCTTACAAAGCCCCAGCCTGCATGGGATTAGCCCTGAGGAGGAACCCATCAGGCCAGGGTTCTCGCAGTTCTGCTGTGCCCTAAATACTGCATCTGTATTTAAATATTATGGTGCCTTTCTGTGCAGCATATATCTGATGCATGCACATGCTGAGAGACTATTACAAAAACTAATTCTGTTTCAAAGGATATATCTAGATAATGACAGAATATGCCTAGATACATCTACTTTCTCGTGGCACTATAAACCAAGAACAACATCAACGAAATAAAGAGAATTATACCGGCACAAAAACAACGCTCTTCTACAGCATGATCACTCACAGCTTACTGTAAACATGTAGTGATTCAAACCATACATAATTTTGCTATTTTGTATTAACATTTTTAATATGATTAAACAAAGCCCAAAGAATACAATGGCCCTGGTAAGAAAAATGATTTCTTGCACATGCATTTTAAATGAAATGCAATGAGACTTTGTGATTCAGACCTTAGTAGGCACAAAATTTAGAATAACTCTGTTTATCTGTGCAAACTTTCCTTAGCCTGTTGCAACTCCAAATGTTTTAACTGTTACACATGGGTGTTTGGTAGAATATACTAAATAAAAAGTTTACAAAGACTTTATTTTTCTCCAGCCTACAAAGGACTCCAAATCTTTACTGTTCAGCACAGCTGCCTAGAATAGGCACACTAGAGCTTTTGTCCAGTGAGTCAAACTGAGTGGGAGTGAATACCATTAACCCTTAAAACAGAATTATCTTATTCTTTTGATTTTACAGCACACTGTAATATGTTTGTGGCCATATTTGGAACACATCCGGCTTGATCTAGAAGGACACAGGAATAATAGATATCATTCAGATCATAATTAGCCATGTACTTGCAATAGCGGGATGTAAAGTAAAAGGAAAAACACTAAAAATGTTGTTTTTTTGGACTGTGACAAAGAGCTTTTTAAATGAGTTTGGGCATTTTTAGTGTCTGACTCATGTCTGGAGATTTCTGCTATATTCCAGAATCCTTTAACTTTTGTGTTTTTTCTTTCTGCCTTTGACAATGACATGCTAATAGCTTCAGGCTTCCTACTGCCTTCTTGTGCATATTGCTCTCCTTTGTTTTCTGTTAGAGAGAAAATGTCAGAATTTTAGATAGTGTTTTTTGTGGTTATGGCAAGAGTTAAGGAAATTTTAGTGCATCCTGGGAAGACTGATTGGACCTTCTTCAGCCTGAGTTTTCACATTTTATTTTCTGTTTCTTTTCTTTTCTTTTTTTTTTCTTTTTTTTTTTTTAAATTTGGTGAGACTACATCATGAACTCATACCAGGAACAAGGAAATACCCCTTTAAGAGACACTGATTTATCAAGCATATGTAAGTAGAACATTTTTCTTATTTTACCAAAGTTTTGTACAAGGCCAGTACATGCTGGAACCAGAATGACGGAATGGACTGAAGGCTGTCCCACTGAATTTCACGGGAGCAATACCAGTCTCTTCAGTAGTCTGAGTGCTAGGGCTGGGACCAACTAGCACTTACTCTAGTGTGGAAATCAGTGATTAAAAAAGAGCACTATCTCTACGACCAGAGACCTCAGGCTTGGGACCTCTGAGCCTGGTCCTTAAAACAACTGAAATCTTACTTTTCCTAGGTAATTCTTATGCAATCATCTACATTGGCTCTTATCCATTAATGGAGTTACATGCACAATCAAATGATAGTAGTGAATCCGGAATACATGTAAATACTCAGATGATACAAATCTAAGCTTGAAATATCTAAAGTATCTGTAACTTAGGAAGTGAACCAACACTCTCTGGACTTCCACAAGACCTACACTCCTAACAGCCCATGTCTATCTGAAAATAAGTTGAAGCCCTCCAAACTTCTGTGCTGTTTCCAAGCAGCAACTTGTGATGACCCGTGCAGCCACCAGCATCACACCGCCAGAAACCCAGGAACACAGCACATGCTGACAGTGCTGACATCTCACTGTATTATGTTGGACTATCACTGCACTTCCCCAGGCAAAATACCTTCTTCTTTTTGGGTGGTCCAGCTATGTAGTATGCTGTCAGCATGCACGTCAGCTTGAGGGGCAGAGCACAAACAGAACATCCTCTCCATCCCTCACTGCACTAGTTCTTGGTAAAGGAATGCCCAGAAAGAGAGTCATAAGGACATTAATGATTTTTCACTGGCATTTGATGGCAAAACATTTTGATGAGCAGGGTACACCCCATACTTAACAGAAGGTCCAATTGTACACAGCAAGAAAAGAAAAGTGGGTGTGAGAGAAAAAATACAAAAGCCTCAAGTCTTTACTTACTGACAGAACTCAGAAGCAATTCCTTTGATGGCACTGAATTTACAGTGGTGTCAACCTGATAGTGGAAGATGTCTAAAGGTGGCAGAGACAGATGAGCAGGAGGACAGCAACAGGATGCAGAATAAAGTGAGAACAGATGCATATAGGATGAGTGTAAAAATAGAACAAAGCCCAGAGCCACAATTTTGCTGCAAGAGCAGCAAACTATTAATCGCAGCACTGGGGTGACGGAGCCTGCAGCACCCGAGCAGCTACATTTCTGCACCTTTGTGAATTACATATTCTTTGGCAGAAAAAAACTGTACAAGCTCCTCTACATTTCAGTAAATGAAGGCTCTAACTGGTTGTGTGATAGTAAGGAGGAATTCCTAGAATCACTGTACAAAACAAAGAGTCTTCCAGAGATGTTAAATTGGAACTGACCATCATCTTGTAGGTTCCAAATGAAGCTGGCGAGAGTGATTAAGCAAAAGCACTGTGAAGAAAGCCTAAAATATTCAGAGAGTTAAAAAAAAAAAAAAAAAGATTGCTCAGAGTAATTCTTTGCTTATTGTTTTATTGTTTTTTTTGGTTTTGTTTTTTGATTTTTTTTCCTTTCTTTTTTTTACTCCCACTCAAATGCTGGCTAGCTAAAAGGGTAATAAAATGGTATCGAAAACATGCAGTCAGGTTCTCCGAGAATCCCAAAACATGAAAGCTAACTTAGCACTGAGGAGCTGCAGGTGCTCAGGCTCAGGATTCCAACAGCAGGGAAAGAAAGAGAAGAGGAAGATGAGCTGCACAGAAGGCTCAAAATTACCATCTTAAAACTGAGGAATACTGGTAGGATGCAGGCTGCCTGTAGGTCTGACATTGAAACTGGAAGTGTCTGTACTTATATTTTTCTTAGATCTGCTTCACTCCTCACAATGATTCAGTTTCCTTTATTACTTAAAGTAGTTGAAGAAAAGCTAAGGCCTTGTTTTCACCACCCTGTTGCGTTAGGGTACGGGGTGGGGGGTGGGTGCTGCTCCTGTCCTCAGACCTCTCAACACTCAGATCTCTTCAAGTCAAGATGGACTTTGTGCTACAATGAATGGGGCTGGTCGGGGGGAGAGTGGGCTGCAAGCAAAAGCTTCACTCCAGGCTAAGAACACCACAGGAGCCCCAAGAGTGCTGCAATCCTCAATGTTTTTCCAAATTACCCTCTGATGGTTCTTCTGGGACCCTGTCTCTGCCAGCCAAACAGAGATAACCTTTTAAGGCACAATTATCACATTTTGTCTTGGGAGTTTTGGCTGAGTATGCAACCCGCTGCACCTGTGTTTTCTATAGCTTCACTATAGCTGGGTAAGCAAATAGTATCCAGGGGTGAGACCTTTCCTCATAGCCTGTGGCTACATGACCTGGCTACATGACCTGAGCCTTACCCTTCAGCTCCTTACTCATGGCTGTGCTGTGACACCAGTAAGATTTATGCTTTGGGGGTCAATGCTGCAAATCACCATGTTCTCATGACATCACATGCAGGCTGTCTGGTAAAACGATGCATAGGACTCGTCTCCACTAACAGCAGGAGAACAAGTCTTAGAAACACTAAAAAGCCAGAGTCCTTCACCAGGTTCTGAGCAGCCTAAGAAGATGCTTCCCACTGCTCCCAAGTCCTGGATCTGCCTGTATGTCGGGCACTCAAGGACCTGAGGGAAAATTCATGAAGCAGAGGAAGACCTGGAGTTGATAATAAGCTGGCACTGGTAGCCATGGCCACTCTCTCCCTTCCCAAAACTCCAAAGAAGAAAGAAGACAAGACCCAGGTGAAACACAGTAAGAAACAAGTTATACCTAAGGTTGGCTGCCTCAGCCAAGGGTTAAAGCCAATCCTGATGATGAAAGCCATAGAGTAGAAAAGACCTGTCATTGCTCACACAGAACCACACTGCACAGGGCAAAAGATAGGCATGTAGAAAACTTAGAGGAAATATCAAGGTGTTTGAGTAACCATCACTCATGGCACTCATCCATCCTTTGGCATGCAAAGAAGAGATTTTAGGCAATGACATTCTCACACTCCCTTCTGGCCATAATTAACCCCATTCTCCCAGTTCCATCCCTTAGTCTCTATCTCCCTTCCCTCAGCTTCAGTTTCTCTTCTCATAGTTTTGTCAACATGAAATGATAAAGCTGCATTTGACAAACTTAGGAAAAAATGTGATTTGAATTCTGTTACTTGAGCAGAGGACAGTAGTTTATTTTCACTGCTGCTTTGCTGTATTACCTATTACCCCATATTGAGTCGGTACATCAGGTGTACATAATGCACAATGTCAAAGACTAAATACAACAACAAAATATATAAGGGTAAAGTCCTTTTGTATTTTGGTGTCCTTGTATTTTGGTGTCATACTGGGCCAAAATAGATTTCCCGAGACCAAATGTGTTTGAAATTCAATCTGTGATCTGTTAAAACCAGTTGGTAGAAAAATGGATTTCATGTAGATGGAAAAATTAGGAGAAAGAAATGAAGCCGATAAGAAAATGAAAGAGGTAATGAAAACTCTCCTATTGACCTTATTAAAGGATAAACAGAAAAGCGGGAGCAGAATTCTTTGCAGAGGACTAGAGGAATAAGCAGAAGAACACTATGAGCAAAGCCAGACTGGATCAGGTGGGGAGGGCATTAAAGGTCTGCAGCTGCCAAGGGTGACCAGTGCCACCAAGTCTCCTCCAGGGCCAGCTTTGACTCCTCAACCCAAGTGACCAGGTACCTGGCTGCAGATGGATCAACTAACAAGCAGTCTTCAGGAGGGATCCACAACGAGGTTCGGCTGTTGTAAGGTACCTTAATTGATTTGTCAGTGCACCCAGCTTACAACAGTGAAGAAGCCAATGAAAATTAATGAATTAACTCAAATGACATTGCAGAGTTGGATAGGAAGTATCCCTAAGAGAAAATGATGGTAGAAAGAGAGGAGTTTCAATATTAAATCAGACCAATGGTCCATCTAGTACTAGATATAAAATCCTATAATGGACAGTTATGCAATAAGATACCTATTGGGGAAATTCTTAATACCAGGTGATTTTATTCTGAAGAGGGCTTATATATTTCTTTCTTACCTAATGTATCCACAGGTATTATTCATACCATGGTCTAATATTTTATTTTTCTCCTTTTCTGCCTCACTATCTAGTGGCAGGGAACTTCAGAACTAATATATTGTATTTTCAAAATCCTTTTAGCTTTTAGTGGTATTAGAACCATGCAATGGTTCCCTTGTTTGGGAACTGAGACAGAAGTTAAACCAACCATTTTTTTTATACTGTATACATTTCACACAACAAATAACATCAACCTTCTTGTTGAACTAAGCACAGAAATCACATTTTGACTCCTGCAACATAAAAGCTTTTCTAGCTTCCAACAATATTTATTGCTCTTTTTGGGATCTTTGATATTTCTGCTACAACTTTTCAAAACACAGCAACTAGAACCGGCCAAGAGGTCAAAGAGAAAAATATTGCCTAGTATTGACATAATATTGAGGAAGAATCTACGTTCCTATCTTTTATTTTCTTTTTTAAACCAATCATATGCAATGAGAAAACATTTTTAGTACAGCATGCCTATTACGTAAGGCTTTGTGGTGAGTGCTCGTCTCCATGGCACAAGAGAAAACCATCAGATGCATTATAAAGAATGGTCCCTGACCAGCTTTGAATTGGAAAAGGAGACCAGAATCAACATAAAAATGTAGTCACATGAAGTCACATCAAGCTTCACAGCTCTGACCTTCTTCTAAGCAATGTAGCACTTACTCATCTTGGTATAAAAAAGATTTCAGTCCTCTTTCTCAATACATAGGGGTGTTTCTGTAACTTTGCTACAGATGTTGTGAGGAAAACTGAACACAGTCTTGATAGAGTTGCCTTATCTGTGAAAATGTTCTCTTTAATTCCTGTTAGGAAGTACACAGAAGTACAACAGGATTTGAGCAATGCAGTTGGCAGTGCAACTTCTGTATGATGCCACTCGAACTGAGAAGCCATTCTTTCCTTCCAAAAATGCTGTTGTTAAGCCACTGGAGAACAAGCCAGGATATTTCAGTTGTATGGTTCCTTTGACCTATCCATCATTAATTCCAGAAGTAAATTCAGAATATTCAAGAGCAACTTGAAAATTACAAGAGAAGTAAGAAAACACTTAACAGTTCCTGTGACCAGCACAAAATGTTTAATGGATGGAAGGGAAAGATTTCCTTGTCAATGGCAGCTTTCATCTTACCTAATGGGAAGGTTCCCTTGAAATCATTTCAGCAATAAGGAAATGGGATGTCTGTTTTGCTAAATGATCTGTAATGCATTTCATCTCTTATTTATAGATGGTAAGATGCTCAACTGTACACAGTATATAAAGGTAGAAGTTTAAACAAGTTATCTGTTTAATGAAGTATGACATACATATTGTCCACAGCAAACAGAAAGAAGCACTAGGAAGTTGATTTTCACGTAAGGTCTCCAAAATTAATTAATGGTGAAAAAATTCTGTAAGACACAGTAAGGGTCCTCTCATCTATACATACACATAGATTTTAAGGTCAAAGGGGACTGTCCTCCTGCATAACAATGGCCACAGGACCTCCACACTGATTTCTCTAATAAGCATACCGTACTGTGTGAGCTGTAATCCATCTTTAAGGGGAACATTCAACCTTCATTCGTGACTCATTTTTACAGTTTGATTAACTCATACTTTTCAGCAATGACCACAAACTGTGTTAGAAGGAGGAAAACAGAATTCCAAATAATCTGTGACTGGGATGCCACAAAAAGTGTCACAAGAAAAGATGATGTTAGAAATTAAACCCTAACTTTTATTTTAAAAAATAATCCTATTTCTTCAGTCCCTGATTTTAGTAAACTGAGTACTATGGCCATGTATCATTAACACCTCAAGTTAAGGAAATATTAAGCAGGTGAACTGAAATAATTCTCAGTCTATAAGCACCAAAAAAGTCAATATTAGGATTTGTATCTTTCTTAGCCACTATGTCCTAAGTGCAGTGTAGGAATCCAGACTCTTCAAACCAAAAAAGCTGAATGTATTACAATAACTCTGAGTCCTTACAGAGAGTGGGTTACATGGGCAATTTTTCAAATCTGCAAGATACACATACAGTGACAGCATGTGACAAGAGAAAACAAGAAATTAATGCAGATAAGAATTTACAGGTATCATTCTAGCTAAAGGTCATAAGTAAAATCAATCTTGTATGGGAAGCAGATTTCCCATTACTGAAATATCCCTGGTATCTCATGACTGCAAGATTGCTCAGTACATCTCTAGTAATAAGGTTAACTCTGGCCAGTATGACTTATCATATCAAGAGTTATATAAGAATTATGCTCAGAGAGCAAAAGGTGCTGGAATATGCAGAAGATGCTAACCGCAGCAAGGAATATTAATTGTGGTGGGGCTGGTGGAAAGGAGAGCAGACAAAAAGAAAGGAACTTTGAGCGGTGGTGTCTCATCTAACAAAGAGTTCATGGCATGAGAAAAACTAAGATTACAAGATATCATCCCAGTGTATGCTAGCAGGGGAGATCTGGTGGAGATGGCAGGAAAGGGAGTTAAGACATCACTTTTAAATGTAAGTAACTTTTTAAGGGCCAAGACAGCACAACAGAAATAAGAAGGAAAAGAAGGTGTAGAAAAAAACTGAATTTCATAGGCATCAGAGACTTTATTCCAGAGGGAAAGAAATATTCTGGAACATAAAGAAGAAAGGACACAAAACCATCACTGGCCTGAGTTCCTGTGCTCACTAATTAAGAAAAAGCAGTCTTGCAAAGACACAAAGACACGGAAAGATAAATCCTGCAATACATGATAGTAAACAAGGAATGCGGGGGGAAAGAAAGACCTAAAAGTAGATACTGTGTATAACCACCAGGTGGTTGAGAAGTGTATGACATATGGGGAGCTTAGAAGAAGATCAGATGGCAGAGGGGATGATTGAGTGGATGCCAGCAGGGAAGAGGCCACATGAAAGACCAAATCCAAGAAATTGGGTCTATGTATCCAAAGCTCGAGGTGACAGCCTTAAAGCAACGAGATAAATGAATCAGCTCTCAAGGCAGCAATGATGATGGATAAGGTGGGATAGGATCAGCTGCCAAAGGAGTGTAAAAAGGTTCTGGAAATATTCAGAAATGCATCATGGAGAGAAGGGGGAAGGGGGTGGGGGGAAGAAGAAAGGGTACGGGATGGCATTGTTGGTTTACTTGGAAGTTATGGAACACAAGCAATTGGATTTTATTTGCTGTCTCAACAGTCATTCTTCTTTATGGAGTTTGTTAATGACTTTGTATAATATCACTAAATGTGAATGCTAGGAGACTATTATGGGCTCTATCCGGGATGAGGTGCGTTGTTTCTTTGACTCTAACAGCGAGATACATACGTGCAGTACTTGCAGGGCTGCTGAGCTCCATACTGGACCAAACCTGAAAGCTCTTCTGAGTCCTTTCAGGGGCTATAGAGAGGCTGGCTGTCACTAAAATCCAAAAGAATTAAACTATGAAAAAAAATGGCATGTAGGCCAGTATCTTTGCACTTGGCTTACTGAGTCTGTGGATAGTGAGAATGCTCAGCCTCTCCCAGGGATGATGTTTCAAACAGGAATAGTAGGAAAATGCTGGTTCTGTATCTTCACAGCACCTTAGTGAAGTTCTGGTTTATTCCAGAAACATGTTCCTCTCCGTGTGTGAGCTCAGGCAACTTACTGCAGTGTATGGGGACATCCCAAACCACCTGCAGAGCAGTTCTGTGGAAGGTGCAGTGGTCACTTAAAAATGACATTTTCTCACTGGTTTCTCAAGTACAGCTTGAAAGTAAACAGGCAAATTCATCTCAGATCTGCAGTTACTTGGGCACTGAGCTTTCTTTATAAATCAAAGGGCAATTGTTTAGGCCCTCTGCTGAGTGAGGACAAAATCCCTGATTTTTTTCATAACAATGTCAGCCTTCCACTCTAAGTCAGGACTCCAGTTGCTTTACAAATAAAATCTGAGATTACAGT
>NC_088985.1:37015124-37022624 GCF_963932015.1 Anas acuta | reverse complement strand
TTACAAAGTTATCTTTTGATCATGAACTTTGCTGTCCAGCGACTGAAAAATTAAACCTGGAAAACTCCATGAGTTAAGCCTAAAGAAATATGCACCACCAGTGGAGAGCAATGCTAATGTTTAACTAGCTGAAATAGCTGTTTGCTTAGTGGAGAATGTTAGGTATCTGACAGAAGGGACATCTCTCTTATTAGTAATCAAATAGGGCTGACCAGTTGTTGCCATCACTCTGGGATTGTGTCAGGCAATTGAGAACAAGTTCAACACTTTATAGAACTCGAAGTACAAAAATCAATATAATTATATTTGTCTTTAGTGTTTTAGCTATGGAAATCATATAGCACTGGATTGTTGCCTTGTGAGCTGAATTTATTTCTGCTTTATTGGCGAAAAAATATTTGGAAGTGGAGGAATCTTGGCGGAATAGTAAATGAAAGACAGCACGTTACAGTTTTTATTATTGGATTAGGGGCATGCTCATTGTTCAGAGTTTTCAAGATATGTGTGACTTTTGCAGATGTAAGCGGCGAATTGCATTAAAGTGTGAATACAACAGAACGCGATGAAAATTAACTGGAAAGGAAAATTAGAATAATATTTTGCTATTATGTGCTCGGTCGGACTTTAATTTAGAGATATGGTTGGAGTGATCGTTGCGTGCCTATTGAACGTACACAGAGAAATTTACAAGTGGTTTGTGTTTATAGTCCGTACGCACAATGAAATGCAGCCCCAGTAACATTTTTCAATTATTAGGGATTATAATGATATACACATAATGATGTACTGGAATCATCATGAGTTAAATTATATCAGATCTGTGAGGGGCGATCCTCACAAAATTGAAATAAGCTGTGCCATACCAGTGCTTGCATACCTTCCCCAAAATACCAGGAGTATGTTATAATTTGGTATTCCAGAAGCATGGGAAGATATAAAAAATCAGAAAACATTTGGTTAATGGGTTTATCATGTTTATTTGAATAAGGAAGATTGAAACTCCATTTATGCCTAGCATAAATGCTTTAGAGATCTTAATTATTGATGAAAAATCTGCTGTGCTTCTAAATTTAAAGATATGACAATTTTATAGGAATTTTAATCACCTTCTACATTAGGAATTTTCAAGATTTTGTATTTATGAGGATGGCGTGTGTTTTAGCCTTCTAAAGAGAGTTGTCGCTTATAATGTCAAAATGCCAGTAGGGTTTTGTTGCATACTGCGTGCGGTTTAGCGAGGAGGTCGGTGAGATACTCCTCAAGACGTGTTTTTTAAAAAACTACTGAATGTGATGTTCCCTACCAGCAAAGTGCAGCAAATACAGGAGGAAAGCACACATGTGAAAAAGCTCTGTGAGAGCAGGAGTCCTTTGAAACAACTGAAGTGCATTTTAAATTCCCCAAATTTACGTCTGCTCGATCCGTGTGTTAATAGCTGGTTACCTAAATTTGATGTCGGTGTTGAATTTCGGGTTTGTGTTTCCTCTTGAGCATCACAGAACAACATTCCCCCATCAAATCTGTGGGTCAATTTACAGTTTCCCATAAGAAGTGTTACCGCTTGGTTAGTTGGCTTAAAAAAAAGAATTATATACAATATGCTTCACTAGATCCTTTTGTCCTTTGGATACATTTAGCAGCTTTTGACCAGATAAGGCATATTTGTCCTCAGGATACAAACCAATAATTCAATCCTGAATTGAGATCTATGGCCACCCATTTGTTCCAGCCCACACTAGGAGTCTCTGTGATAGTCTGAATTGTTTATCACACTGGGAAAAAAAGGCAAAAAAAAAAAGAAATGAAAAAAAAAAAAAAAAACAACTTTTTTTTTTTTTCTTTGCACCTCAGGAATAATAATTTGTCAGCAATGAGGATGTTCTAAATAAACTTACGTAACTGTACGTTTGAATCCTGCGATGGGCTTTAAATGCAAAACCAAAATCAAAGGCCTTGAAAACAGTTTCATATGTCGCGTGCCTTCCTGACCTTTTAATTCACTCCGAATTTTTATTTACGTCGACTTGATTTTTCTCACGAAGCATGGCAGTGTATATACGCTTTTATTACTGTATACGTTTAAGTATCTTCTAGCATATCAGGGCTATTCATACAGCACAGTAACTCGCGGATTAAAGAACAAACCCCCCATAAATTGCAGTGCAGTCAGTAAAAAGATGCCACAGAAAAAGTGTCCCTGGGAAATTAGATTGACCCAAAGAAAAGCAAATAAAAGAAAGGAAAAGGCCCATATTTTCTTTGCGGTGTTGCTGAAAAGGATGGGAGTATCATTTTCATAGTGGAATAATGTTTTCTGGGAAAACACAAAAGCAGATGTTCCTCATTAGGAACACCCATTGTCTACATATCACAACTATGAACAGATAAATCTATCCTATTTCACCCATACATTCCAATGGCTGTAAATGATTACAGGATGCCGCAGTAACTGCTAAACCAAAACCACACTGTGTGCTAAAATAATTCCTCCGTGCCATCAGAATATATTTTATTAGAAGGTATGGAAATTCCTGGTAAGATACATCCTCCTGCCTTTTCCTTTCCTTGTTTGGCTTGAATGTATGTGAAGGCTCGGTGTCCAACTGTTGAAAACTGAAAAGAGTGATTGTGGAGGAGCAGGGAAGGCAGGATTACATTACTATCCAAACATGAAGTGGCAGCTCACTAGCGAGGCAGTGGCAGGTCTGCCCGTGCGCGCTGGATGTGCTTGCAGCGTGTTGCGGTAGCATGCTCTGCACCGCTTTTCCAGATGGTCCTATCACAGTCCTACTGCTAGCTGGCATCTCCGTGGGCAGTAAATGCCCCCCTCCCCAATAAATCTGGCATTATTCTATAGAGTTTAGGAGACTTATCATTCCAAGTGTGTCCTACTTTCCTGTATGGAAGCCAGACATCTGTTTATCCCATTTCTTTCATACGGAGTTTGGAATAGCTTTAGTTTGGGGGAATAAAAAGTTTTGTCATATTTAACAGCTGTTACGAAATTTCAATCCTGTAGGCTCTTAAAATACTTTTCGGCTGACCTCAGATTTTGTACATAATTGACATTGCTGGGAGACACCCCCTTAACCTTTCGCTGTCTGTAATTTCAGATGATTTTCAGCAAAGGAGTCGACCGCTCGCGCGAGGGGGTTTTTACACCGGGTTCCCGGGGAAGAGCTTTAATTCATTTATACTCCAGGTTTACACCTTTAAAGTGATTGTGGAGCGGTAGCTGAAGACTGATTGGAGTTTTTTTTTAGTCAACAGTGTTTCCTTTCACTTCCTGTCACAAAGGTCACCGAAAGCCGACCTTTGCTGGCAGTCCTAGGCACTGAATTATTCATGTGATTGACTTTTTGTCAGTGCACACAGTTGTGCTCTGGGACATTTTATTCATTTACCTCATTTAAAGCGCCTTTCTGCACCTGTTCAAGTATTAATATCATGTAATTTGGGCCTAATGCCGATTTTGCTGAACACTCATTATATTTTTTATTAGCTATATTTCCAAACGATTATGTATGATTATTACCAAGCCTTACAAACAGCAATGGGTTATTCCCTAGACCTTTACATCTTCTTGTCAGGTTGTTTTCAGAAGCAAGGAGGATAAACATTTGACCAGTCCCAATGTTTTTATTCCTACTCCATATCCAACCAGAGAACTTAAAGCTTTTTCCCTTATGGCTTTGCGAAAGCATGATTAAATCCAACTCTGCAGAAGCTGTACAAATGCCAGCATTTATAAGGTCAACGCTTTTGTTAAAAATGCTATGTAAATGAGGATCTGCAAAAAGGGACATTAAATAAAATTAAATTCATTGTCTTCTTTAATGTCATTTACATTTTGGCTAAGCCCTGGCCTGTCAAGGAGGATTTTTTAAATAATTTTAATTACACATCATTTAGGGATCCAAGGTTTTCTATTCAGTAGCATTTGGATAACCTGCAAAATGGTGACTGTTTATTAACTTCTTAAATGACAACTTGTCATTTCATCTGCATAATGCAATGAAAACAGAGCAGTTTGGGCTTTTTTTTTTTTTTTTTTTTTTTTAATTCTTATTTTCCTATAAGATGTGCGCACAACTGCTGAGGAACAGACCTTAAAATACCTCAGCTGCTCTTTTGCTCTCATTGTCCTGTTGGTGCCACCAAGTGCAAAGTATATGAAAAAATTACGACTTTCCTGGGTAACCAGTTCCTTAAAAAATTTCTATCAGAGGCCCAGAATTGATTTTTTTTTTTTTTTTCCCTCCTTAAGAATGTGGTATATTGTAGATTAATGGGCATTGCTGCGAGGGATACATTTGCGGACAGAGGTAGGCAGATTGGCTTTCCAAGCGCACAGGTGGGAACACCTCTGCTCTTAGGAAGCAAAACAGCACCGGGAGCGCCAGGAAGGGGACGACACCGTGCACCACATGCGTGTGCTGCTCGGACACACACGTGTGCAGTGTGCGGGGCGCAGGGTGGCAAGAGAAAATGGCAAAGGAAAGCAATGTGTGTAATTCAGCAGCACCGAGCTCGCCAAAGCTCCAGGAACAGCACTTCGTGTGTTCTTCCTTCTCTCCTTTCCTTTCTCTTTCTTTTCCTCAGGCCACCTCAGCCATGCCATTTACATCGTCCTCTCTTAATCCCTGCTCTTAATCAGTGCGCGAAGCACAGTTAATGAAATTGTGTAAATACCTGCGTTGCTGGCGGAGGAGTGCACTCCCATGCATCTCCGAACCATTGTTCTCAAGCAAATCCCCAATGTGTTAGATGAGACTTCTGTAACACTTTTTTTTTTTTTTTTTCCTGCATAATACTTGATTATTTGTAGGAAGCCAAAAGCATTGCATGACTACTGTAGGAAGGAATAATGAAATAGCATGCTTTTGTGAGAAAGGAAAAGAGGGGGAAGGGATTTAAGCAAAGCTGTCAAAAACTATACTACAGGAGGTACCCTGATACAAACCATCCTGTGCTTCTGTTGCAGCCTTATCAGGTGAAAAGCAAAGATACTGCCAGAGCCTGTAATTTTGTTAGGATGCCTTTGATGAATTGGATTAGGTTATGGAAAAATCTTTCAAACTCAGAGTTCTGGTACGCAAGCTTACAGGAAGTAAATAATTACTCTCAGACAGCAGATAATTAAAAAAAACAACCTGTGAAGCAAAGTGGTAGAAATAGCTTTAATAAAGCCTCTTTTATGATCTATGCAGGGAGAGCAGAGGTATTTGAGTGGGGTGGGCGCAGAGGCAGCGGCGGCGCAGGAGCGTCAGGGCCCTGCTGGGGGCCGGTGGCCGCGGAGAGGACTCGGGGTCCCCGGGCGAAGGGGTGGCGGAGGGAGCCGGGCTGGGAGGGATGGAAATTCCCGGCTCCGAGGATGGAAATTGTCACCGCAGATGCCAGGAAGTGATTGACAAGCAGGGCTACAGGAAGTGAAATCTCGGGGAGCTTAACCTGCGCTTGGCAGCGCTTCCAGGGCTCGCGCTCCAAGAAAATGAGAACCATTCACTTCGGTCAAGCTGCCAGAACACAAGCTCCTCTTGTTTGTTTATCTTAACAGCAAATCTCACAAAAATGCTTGTGGTCAAAACTATATATAATACAACATTATACTGGCATTATTAATACTCTATTAAAATAAAGATGTAACTGCGTTTTAGAAAAAAATCTGAAGCTGGAGAATTTTATGGGCTGAGGGGTACTCTGGATTTTACGAGATTCAGTGATTTGACTTTTCTGTTAACTGTTTTGGTTCATTAACATTTTAAGCTGAAGAAAGCTTGCTAGTTTGTTGGCGTGTCAGCTTAGTTGAAACAGAATACGGCCAGCTCGGTCCTAGTTTTTATTTTGTTACTGAACGAACCCTCCTTATTTCTCAGAGATGGAAAAAATCCAGAGTGTAAATAGCATTTGTTATGTAGAAGGGGAATACATTTGTTCTGTGGTGTTTGTAGGTCCTGGTATGCTGAGGCTAGAGGCAAATTAAAAAAAAAAATAAAAATCTGCGATACTTTCAGCAAAAGTTTCACAGCCAGAAAATTACACAGAGCCAATCATCGTGCGGCCGTGGTGCCAGAAGAGCATAAAGTAAACTGCATCATCTGAGCACAGCAGTAAGGATAGTGTTGTGTTTTCCCAATAATTCACTAGGAAATGAGTTTAACATGTGTGGAAAGGAAGGGGCTTACATTTGTGTTGTTGTAAGACATGTAGCATGGGCCCAGCTAGCGGAAGGAGTCGGCTCCAGCTTGTCTCTAGTGAAAGACGAAACACGGTTACACATCTGGTGAGAAAGAACAGTTCATTTGCCGAGACAGCTCGCTCTCTCTGTGCTGCAGCTGAAAGGAGCTATTTTGACAGAAACAAAGCCATGGGGGTTGGGGTGAGCGATTAGCAGTATTCTGCTCACTAAAAACTCCTTGGCCTTAATGATAAAGAAATAGTAGGAAAGGAAATAAAGAAACCTGGCCTAATCCTTAGGCGGCGTTTAAGCAGGCTTTTAGAGAGCAGGAATACAAACAGTGGCCTCCATGCACAGCTCCCGCTGCACTTTGTAAAAGTTTCTGAAAATAAATGAAGGAATATGGGAACAAAAATTAATGCGAAAGTTGCAGGAGTGATAAAGAGGCAGAAGCGCAGTCTCACTTTTAGGATAAATTCATTTTACCACCGCATACGTGCACGGGGAGGAGTGAACCTGACTGTATGTAGGACCATGGCACTCTCATTTAAAAGGCGAATTTACTACTGAAAATCTTAACCAAATGCTTGCGCTGCTTACTGGGCTCGTGACTGCTGAGAACACTCAGCTTGGTTATAAAGCGAACACCAAGCCCTATCAAAAAACCCAATCTACAAAACCCCCACAGTCCTATAGTTTGAGCGAGGTTATTAATACACAAAGGATAGATGTGAGTGCCCTTTATTTTGAATAACAACCAATAAAATTGAATTGGTCTTGGTATTGTGTGGATTGTCAGGAATGCTCTTTACCAATCCAAATTTGATTAGGATTTCCTCTTTATGTTTGTGCAGTTCTTCTGTGGTTCAAGAGATGCTGATGGGCAGCAAGCTTCCTTTATCTAATCCAAATAGTGATATTAAGCCAGATACGTATCTATCACAGTAACTGAGAAGGGAACTTAGCCTGGACTCTGTTCTGTTGGGAACAAATAATTGCTGAGGGCAGTGTGAGGTATAAAGAAGTGGGGAGCGATTTTGGTGTTCTTGCCCAGAGCCCCGGCGTTTCCCAGGATCAGCAGTGGCTGCAGGTGGGGTGGCCACGAGACTTCACGAAGGTGAAGGAAAGTAAATTATAGGGAAGTGCCTTCACAAAACTTTGTGTCTTTCCATCGGAGGTTGACGCTAGACCCAAGATCTACTTGTGCATTGTCTGATGTGTATGAAGAATTCTGTAAATAATTCTAGAGATATTTTTTTTTTCCCATCCTCCGGAATAACTGAAGTTTTGTTATGGAAGTTTCCTGCTTAAAGTACTTCCAG
>NC_088985.1:36995124-37010124 GCF_963932015.1 Anas acuta | reverse complement strand
GAAGCCGCGCAGCTCCATGGAGATTTCAGCTTGCTGTGCTTCGGCTTCCTCGGTGCGAGGGCTCCAAGCAGCAGCAGCAGCTCCCAGCTCGTTTGTACGCAGCAAGTGACAGTCTGAGATGTGCGTGATGTCACCCGGCATGCATACAAGCCGTATTTACTTAGGTAAGCACAGCTACAAGACCAAATTCTGACAGACAGAAAAATAAAGGCAACCGTGAAAACAGAAGTCTTTGTACTGCTCAGATTAATTTTATTTTAGTGGGAAGGATGCAGAAATGTGACCAGTCAGCAGCTGGGCTTGACCAGAGCCCAGAAGATGAGCTGAGGTACTGCAGACGTCATGCACTCAGTCATCGCTCTGTCTCATTACCTGTTATTCTGCTTTTGCGTATGCAGTTTTTCTGCTGTCCGGGAAGTGATCTAAGTGTGACTTCCACCGCCTCCCCTGCACAGGTCTGTGCGGTGATTCGGAGCAGCTGCACTCGTGCAGCTTCTCCCTGCTCTCCTTCCCAAGCAGGTCGGCTTCCTGGCACGCTGAACCAGGGAAAGTAAAATTAATTACCTTGTGTATGATCTTCGAACTGTTGGAGAGCCTCTTGTAAATGTGCAAACATAATCGAGGGACAGCCCACTGCTCCTGCGTAGCTGCGAAATTTAATATTCTCCTCGATACCTCCTAATTATTCGTTGGATTAAAGTATTCGGGAGCCACTTTCCTGGAAAGGGAGAGCGGGTTTTGGTAGCTGCAGTGGCCGGCTCACCTTTCATGTTACGAACACCGTCCTTGGCAGATGTGGATGGAGAAGGTGGCAGGGCTTGGGCCGCTGGGCATGGACCTCTCCTGGGAGGCACAGGCTGGGCGTGCAGAGGCTGGTGCAGAGCGAGGAGGCTGCAGGCAGCCTGGTGCAAGGCCGGGGAGATCTCTCCTTGCCCTCCTGTCTACCATCGGCCAACCCACCAAAGGAGCTTCTCAACACCCATGGCACAGGCATCCCGCATGTTCCTGCTGACCATGCCCAGAGGGAATGGCTGTTCCTGTGCACCTCCACAAACGGGCAGCTACCCGAGTGCCCATGCCTTTTTACTCTGCAATAACAGAGCTGTTCAAAGTGTGGCCTTTGTGCCCCTTCTACCTAAGCTTTGTTTGCCAGGCTTTGGCCTGGCCAGTGCGGGGTTTGGACACGGGGCCGCTCTCGGACAGGCGCGGAGCTGAGGCCCAGGCACACCTCGTGTCTCGCCCCTCTCCACCGAGGTGCCTTTCCACAGAGGAGATGCCCAGGCTGGCACGAGCACGGAGCTGGCCGTGCTCCACGCTAAACAGCCCGCTTAACCCCAAAGTGCTTCGCAGTGCCTCTAATTAAGGAGTGCAAGTCTAGCGTTGCTGTGGCTCTCCATACTGGATTAGGCCCAAAGTCAGTAAAACTAAAATTACAAACATAAAATAACTACTTACTGGCACAGCATGCATGTTTTCACACATTCCATCCTATTCCACGAGCTTTTCTAGAGACAGTAATGTAACAGAATATGCTTGAACATATGGTAGAATTAACAATTGATCCAGCTTCTGAAGGTAATATAAAATTTTATTTTGTGTGCTAGTGTGTGCATGTGGGTCATTCTATGTATGCATGTTGATTTAAATGAAGTACAGTCATATGTAGGGTTTTTTTTTTTTTTCAATATAATTTACACTAAGTAATATGTATGCCCAGCTAGCTTTAAAATATCCCTTTTTATGTATCATTTAAACTTCAGAATAATTTGGACTTAGGAAGTGAAAATGGTGCCTTTGCCTTTATGCTACAGTTGTTTGCCCATTGAGCCGTGATGCAACATTGGTTTCATCTTGCATTTTTCATTGCATTTTTCTGGGATTGCAGGAGAGGTTCTTGTCAGCAAAAATAACTCTACCCTAATTTGCCCTGTTGTGATAAACTAGCATACTGATTACCTATGATTCCTGCAGTATAATTTTCAGATTACTTGACTCTCCTGGGTTCTGATTGTGAAAAGATGCTTCTGTTTTGGCATGACATCATGTGAGCCCCCAAATAATCACAGATTTAATTAACTGCAGGTATAAATTCTACTCTTTACTATGTATACCTGCTCATTTCTCCAGATGACAGCATAATGTACACGACAATACAGACAACCCCGTTCATATTAAGAACGATAAAGTAAGTAATACAAAAATAGATGAATAAATGTAAGAGCAAGTTGCATTGTCTGTTAATTGCTGAAACTTTTTTTTTTTTTTTTTTTTTTTTTTTTTCTGGCAGAAAATATCCCTTGTGAAACAAAATGTTTTTGAAAAATCTGTATATTGCAGGAATAAATTCTACTAGGAAGTAGTTAGTGAAGTAGATGTGTTTGTCCAAAATAAAAGTGCCATTTAATAAATAAAAAGAGCAGTTGAACTGACATTTGCTGTGTAATAGTAAACAGTGTCACTTTTAACTCATGTTAAATACCCTAGCAGAGTTTTTCCTGGCTTCATGTATTTCTGCTGGCTGAGTAAGAAGGGTTTTAATACTAAACAGTGTATTTTAATTACTTTCACCATTCAACTTCTGTCAGATAAAAAAAAAAAAGCCACATTTAAAAATAATACACTGAATTGATTTAAACGTAATTGTTGCAGAACTTAAAAAAAATACAAGGGTTGGCAACCATTTCACAAGTCCTTTGTTGTTTCAGAGTTTAGCAGTTAAGAACAACACAAATACATTTTGTTTGTGGTGGGTCACAGGTTCAAAGAGACTTTGAAAAAATAGACTGGGGATAATTGGGTTATCAGATGCAGACACTGCAGGGAATTGAGCATTATCTCTTCTCAGTGTTAGGACTACTGGGTCACTTCCTTCACTCCCCAGCTTCATTCTCTGTCAGCCTGACACAATCCAGATGACTGAAATGGGCTTTTACTGGTTACCACCCCAAAGTTCTCCCTTTCTCCATCCTTCAACAGGTTGATTTTATGAGCCATGGCCATACTAAATAACATCTTGCCTTGCTTTCTCCCCCATTGATTCAACAGTCTTTAATTGCTTGGAACACAAGCCAGATCCTTGGATTCAAGTGAGTCTTCCTTCACCTTCAGCTGCTGTTACTCATTTCTATTAGACAACGTCTAACTAAGATATTGACTTGCACTTTGACATTGGCACTGCTACTGTGTTTGATTGCACTGTCAATCTAAAAAAATCTTTCAAACTAGCAGTAAAACATGTAATTGTTTAACTTCATTCTGCATAAGCTTCTCTGTCCAACACTTGCTTTCGTTGTGTAGCTGTGATAAGATCCTATACGTTGTATAGAAGCAGCTGATAGTGTACTAACTCCTTGTGCACAGCATTAATTCACTATTTTTTTGAATATTTTATGGGCGCTTAGCAATACCTATCTACAATTATTCTCAGTTTATTATGGCAGGACATTATATTTTTTTACACAATAAATTGGGCATATTTTTAAGATGCTCATTTGCTTTCTCCTGCATGGCTGCATGAGCTGAGTTCTTTGGCGAAGTGTGACTGCATTCATTGCTTGTGTCTTTTGAAGAAAAGCGCTGTAACATTAGCATGACTATTTTCTATTTATTATTATCCGTAGGACTCAGTAGTGTTGTGGGTAGGTATTGCTGCTCCTTGAGATGTAGTTCAGGCTGTGTAAGTGGAGTTGGCAGTCATGGTGTGTCTGCTAGTGATGTGTCCCCCTGCCCCAAAATGTGACCGTTCACTGATGTGGCAATGCCATCCCCCGAGTAAAGCTGTGTTACACCAGCAGAGCACAGAGGAAGGGAGTGCACCTTTGCCTTGCCTACACTGTGCTTGCTTCCTTGGGTACGAAGCGTATGTCCCTGGGATTTATAGCTTTAAAAGATTACTACCTGTGTTAAAAAAAATGGCGTTAGTAAGCTGTAGCACTGTATGACTAACATCAAGTGGGATGCAGAGTTCCCACAGAGCTATTAAAATGCTGCAGAAACCCCTCTTCCAGCAGCTCTGTTGCTTTTCTTTCAGACCTCCCACAAGAAGAAACTGGGAGTCTCATGAAATTGTGCCAGCCTTTGTGTAGCAAAATGTATTAGGATTAAAATTAGATCACCAACATTTTATTCTCTAGTCAACACTATTACAATTTGAATGCAGAAATCCACAGATAAAAATGCACAGATTCACTGAATTTATCTGTCCTCATAGATACTCATACCTGAAAATCCATGTTTCAGAGAAGTTTTACTTTTTAAATTTAAGCATATTGTTCAGTAGTATTCAGAGGGAAATCCTGGGGTTTGGATCTTTTGCTGTTTCTTTGATGTAATACTTGGAACTCTTCCTTCATTTTCATTATTGGAATTGTTTTTAAACAGTCGAAAATAGCACTTCAAATCAATTAATCTTAAGTATTTCAGCTTAATACTGAGAATTTATTGTCATCCACTTACTTCCTCTCCATATTGAATGTTTAATGCCAGCTTGCTTGCTTATGCTTACTTCGTAAATTAGCATTATCCGCCCAGTATCTGCTTGTTTCTGAAGAATTATTATACAAAGCCTCATTTTAAGGAGGTCAGACCCCTGCATGATGATTTGTTGTTCATGAATCTACTTTGTGCCAATTTGTGTGTGCATGTGCAATCAGAAGTGACTTGGAGTGAGTGAGATAATAATCATCTGCTGCTGATATGAAGACTTCCTCTATTCGACTACCATGAATCAGGCTGATTCCAAGTGAATGAGATTTTAATCACCTGTCACTGCCGCCAGCACTTTCTCTATATTTATGATAATTTTTTTTGTCTTTTTATTGAAATCAGTGTTGACTGAATCAAGTAATCCTGATTAGCAATCTCACTGTATCCAGTCAAGAGTGAAATGCATCAGAGCATTATTGGTACACTGAACATACTGAAATTGAAAAAAAAAAAAAAGGCTAGACTAAGTGTGTCAGCACGTTGTCTTGGTTATAGGTGAGAGCTGGAATGGGTGAGCTCGTTTTAATTGTTCCCCAACTTGAACTGTTACTCGTTATACGTGGCTAACGCGGAACGGTGGCGGTGTGCGGCGTCTGACTTGCAGCCTTGCAAGTTCTGCTGTGGGTTGGCTCTTCTGCTTTTAGTTACACCTCTTGAGTCCCCATGGGACAGGGAGAGTGAAGTCACCAGGGTGGCATGCATGGAGGTCGTGGCAGCACAGGGCAGCCTTCCTGAAAGGAGGCATTTTCTTTATCCAACTATTTTAATATATATATTATATATCATAGAATCATAGAATATCCGAGTTGGAAGGCACCCACAAGGATCATTAAGTCCAACTCCTGAGTCACCAAAGGACCACCCCCCAAAAAAATAAAAATAATTAAAACCAAAATCAGATCATGTGCTTGAGAGCATTGCCCAAATGTTTCTTGAACTCTGGCAGGCTCAGTGCAGTGACCACTGCCCTGGGGAGCCTGTTCCAGTGTCCAGCCACCTCTTGGTGAAAAACCTTTTCCTGGTAGTATATATTTGATATATACAAATGTTAAATATATCTATATTTAAAGAGAAGAACAATAGTAAAATTCAAAAACTGTGACTTGGACCAGTGTTTTTGCAGATCGAGGTACAACCACTTTTATACGAGTTCCTACTTTTTATTTGCAGCAATATTGCTACCATGTGTCATAGGAAATTTCAGATCTTTTCCTGCTATGGAAGTAAACCCAGAACATGGCAAATAAGTGCCCTCGCTGTTTTTAAGAAGAGTTATTCCAAGGGCTGCCCTTGCAGCATCGCGGTGAGGCCAGCAGCTCAAAGCATGGCCATGGAGCTCCGCGCAGCATTTTCTGAAGGAGGCGATGGAAGCACAAAAATATTCTGGTTACTATTATTCTGAGCCTAAGCACACTGCAATTAGGCATCTCTATATTCAATCCAGTCCTCAAATCATATTTTGCTACATTACATAGTTATAAGTATCATAAGAAATTACACTGCTAATAGTACGATAACTGCAGTAGTGCTGGAGGGAAAGAAACGTGTACTGATGAGTACCTGGGCCTGCTCCTCCTAGTCCTGTTCCCTCAGTGTTGCTGGGGCTGGGGGTTATCTATTTATTTATTCCTTACATTTGTTTTCTTGTGCTTCTTACTTTTTTTTTTTTTTTTCCTATTTATTTAGTATGGATGGAAATTCAGAAAAGGGTTACACCCCCTTTTCTTCCCCTCCTTTCTTAAAAATTTTCATGCACTCCTAAAAAAACAAACAAACAAAACAAACAAACAAACAAACAGACAAAAAAACTCCTACAAAGACCCTGCCAATGCCATGGGCCTCTGCTCCCTGGCTGACTTGGCCTTCTTCCTCCCTCCCTCGTTCTCCTCAATGTCATCTTCTCCCCAGCATACCCGTGCTTCAGTACTTTGCTATCCGCTCTCATCCATCACTCCTGGTTTTGCCACCTTTGTTCTGCTCTGAACATGTCAGCAGCCTTTCTGCCACCTTAGGCTTTCCAGCACCACGGCCATCTGACTGCTTTCCAGTGCCGTCACGGTCAGTCCTACGCTTCTCTCAGAAATCTTTTCCTTCCTTAGTTTTTGTCTTTTTGTCTTCCGTGCTAGGCTGACTCTTTTCTTTTGTCTTCCTTCCTGTCCATAAAGCTTTGTTTGGTTTCAGGCCTGTTTGCATGTGGTCTCTTTCACCCCAAGAGCAACAACTATCTGCTTGTGAAGTGATTTACAGCTCTGTCACTCGTCTCCTGGCTTGTTTTTCTCTGCAGACCTATACCTCGGTCTCTCTTTTGAATGCCTCTTTCAGAAGGCTTGCAGTAAAATTGAACTAAATGCGAGCAAGAGTTAACATCAGTTTCAAACTATTCCAGTTTCAGATGGTGTCGTTGGTGCCGTAACTGATCTCTGTCACCTGTGTCACAGCGCCAGAGCTGTCTTTGAGTACATCACTTTCAAGCTACAGACAAATTCTTCTCCCATAATACCTTTTTTTTTTTTTTTCCTCCCCCCCCCCTCCTTTTTCTTCCATTAAAAGGAAGAATTCTTATACTGGGTCTTCTGCTTTCAGCAGTCTCTCTTCTTCATCCTTCTTGCCATTTCCTTCTTCTGCTTCAAAAGGCAGTGAAACCTTCACTCTGCTGTTGTTCTCACCATAAAACCATCATAGGCTCTGTCTTACCTATTGCATTAAATACAAATCACTTTCCCTGCATTCAAGGCCTTTGCAATTTACTGATCTTATTTAATTCTACCAAGTGTAAGCCTTACCTTTTCCTCTGGCTTGTCAGCTGCACCAGCACTGCCAACAGCCGTTGTCAGCTTGTGTATATTTTAAGGGCAGACTCCTGAGTTCTTCCTCATGTATAAGATATGAAAATCCCCTTTTCCTTGATGTAAAATATAAAAACATTTATTTGTTCTCCTTCAGTTGTCTCCCCTTACTCACCTCGCTATGGTTATAGCAAGATGCAGATCAATGCCAAAAGGAGGGTAAGCCAAGAAGGAATTCTGGCTTCCTCGTTATTCCCGTGCTGTGAGAAGGGGTAGTTTGATCTGAGAGCAGTGGTTGTGGACACAAGTTCTGAAATTTGTGTTTCTGCCTCTGCCATCCAGAAAAATAGGAAGCAGGAGGAGTGTTGTTGCATACCCACAGGACAGGGAGGTCTGGCAGGGAGCTGCTTCTGAAAGAGAGGGAAGGAACCGGCGTGCTGCTGTGCTTTCTGCTTCCCCTCCTGCCCGTCCTTGTCCTCATCCACTGCCCATGAACTTTCTGCTGCTCATTGACTCTCCATCTTAATTACAATTTTGGATGTAAAGTCAGGGTCTGGCTTCATTGGGAGCTTTCTTCAGAACTCAAACTGTGAAACCTTTGTCCGGGCCAAGGCTTCTGGTTTTACCGTGAATAAAGAGCAGCTGATGAGCCCAGGTGTTGTCCTGTAGTACAGGAGTATAATATGTATGTCCTGTAGTATTTCTCTGCATTTTTGTTTTCTTCTTTTCTACTTTCATCCTTTTGCTGTAACACCTACATACATCACTATACAGACAGTCTCTTTATTTTCTTTTAGTTATTTCTTATGGATACCTTCTCGTTAAGTCAGTGAGCCAAGTAAGCACCTGTTTAGTTGTTTTAATCCTTCAACAAGAATCAACTTCTTCACCTTTCACTTATTTTCCTGCCATCACTACACTTCTTCATTACTTCCAAAATAGCTTGCAGATCAGCTGCACATTCAGATTTATTAAATAATGCATATGACACGCATATCCATATGACATAAGTATCTGTACGCGTTACCTCTCAATAGCTGCATATACGTATCTGTCTTACTACCTGAACAGTTTTTCCTCCTGCAAAAGGCAGAGTTTCCCATACTTGTAAAGGTGTGTTGGGCATTCTCAGTGAGAATTTCAGGCCCTGATGCAACCTACCTACTGCTCAAAAGACAAGTTTAGGCAGAATAAATCTAAACAGAAATTAAATAAATTGCTTGATGCACCTCCGGCTGATTTCAGCAGCCTGCAGAAGTTGCAGTAGAGTTCCTTGTTTGTGCAGTGGATTCGTACTGCTGATGGTGTGCTGGTGGCTGGCCACTGAGGGCCGTAACTGGGGCAGATCCCCAGTGTAGAATCAGTTCTAGTTATTTCTGAATTGTCATTAATTTTATTCTTTTCCTCATTTACTAATGGGCCTAGTTTCTCTCTCATCTTTTTATTATGTAAACAATAACATTAAAAGAACATTCTTAAGGCTGCAAAGGCAAGCATTCAAAATTTATAATAAAGGTTGCCCCTGCAAGCTTTGTTTGGACTCCCTGTCTGCACATTAGGATATTGGTTTTGGTTACATAATCAAAAACAGGGTTTTTTCCCCCCTCCCAACCCTTGCCTCATTCAGGACTATTCAGTACTGAATAGTATTGAATTCAGTACTGTTCAGTATTTTTTTCCTTCATTGTTCAGTGTGTGGTCCCGTTATGCCCAAGTTATTGAGTGCTATTCAAGTCCTATCACAACAACGGCAAAACCAGCCCCAAATTCCTCCATGAGCATCTCACTGAGCTCATCACTGTTGTGTAGGTCTGCAACAGAAGTTTCCTTCTACAACATCCGTGTCACATGAAATTTTACAAATGGGAAATTGAAGCAGGGAGAAATTAGGAATGAAGTAGCGAAGTGTATCTGTAAGTGCTGCATGGGAGATGCCGAGGATCCATTTTTTCAGAGCCTGTGTCATTATGTAGTATTTTATATGTCCTAAACACAGCTGTCGTTGACTTGAGTTGTAGCGATATGCACAAATTGTAGCCTGGCGTTGCAAGTCAGGCACCCAAAAATGAGTCAAGCAGAATTATTACCTATGAAAAGTTTGGTTTAAGTAGACCTGGCTAGAGGTAGGTCTGAAGTGTCACACGGAGAGCAGCTAATTACCATAGGAGTCTTTCTTTCAAGCTTCTGACTTATCCTTTTCCCAAATTTTTAACATTATCAACAAGCTATCAGGTGGGCTGATTATATATATATATATATATATATATATATTTAATTAATCTTTCATTTCAACTATATGAGGAATGGTACAGAAAATCATTTTAGCTACACGATCACGCAATATCTAATGCTGGATGGTAAGGGGATAAAATGAGGTCCTTCACGCAACTTTCTAGGTTCTTAAGAAAAACCTAGATATGATTTTCCTGTGCCCATGGGACGTCAGCAGCCTTGAAAGATTTAAACCCACTGCAGAGACCTTATCAAGCTTAGCTGTGGAAAGAAAACGATCCCTAAAATTTACCAGGCTTTGTTTGCAGCAGAGAAGTGATAAGGTTGTGAAACGTTGCATCCTATCTAAAATACAAAGCAGGGTAGCCTAGTGGGAACATGTCCTCCTGCTCTTACTCCCAGAGAAGCTCTCTCAGCTAATTAATTAGCTTTTCCCTAGTTGAGGGCCCGTTGAAGAAAAAAAATATTGCTCTGACCCCTTGTTGTTTAGTCTGAGTATTCAGGAGGAATAGGAAGGAATACACTGCAAGTAGACACCCTGTAAGGAAGGGTCAACATTGAAAACAATTATTTTTACAGGGTTGGAAAGGAAAATAGAGGGAAAAATCAACCTGTACTTAGGATAAGGACCAAAAATAGCAGAAGGAAGGGGGATGAAAAGAAGCAGAGGGGAGAGGGAATGATGTTACATCAAATAAGAGGACCAAATGCATGCAGATGAAAACAGATGGGGATCAAGAAGTGATGACCAGAAGTGGTTCCCATCACAAAGAGCTCTGGCTCTATTCTCTCCCTTCCTGCTCAGTACCCTCTTCCAAAGAGAAGGTGACACCAACGTTGCGTATTGGCAGCAGACAGATTTGAAACGAAAGAATAACAGAGGGTCTCAAATATTAGGAGGTAACCAGGAAACCATGAATTCTAAAAAAGACAGAGAAAATAAATGCAAGGAAGTTGCTGCAGTTATTAAAAGATAAGATTTATAGGCAAGTTCATTTCAGCTGGTTGGCTATCCAATCAACTACTGTTGCTAATTGGATTAGTTGCCAAAATAAGCTAAGAATAGAACCTTCCTTTTTCTTATTGTTAATGCTTTCCAGGCACAAAGTCCTTGTGGGCAAAAATTAAATCTTTATTTCTAGTAGCATAAAATTATCCTCTATAAAAATGAAGAACCTTAACACTTAGTAGTACCTCTTCTTCTCCAGACCCTACAGTGGTTAACAGTCTTCTGCAATTACAGTGTGCTGTGAGATGGAACATTCTTGTTCTCCTCCAAATCAAGTGGTTTGTGGCAGATGCCTACTATTGTTCCTCTGTATTTTGTCATTCTTTCTTGTCCTTTCCTGAAGAATTTCATTGCTACATTTTCCGCAGTTGACTTGCAGCTTTCTGGCAATATAAATACTTCTGACATAATGGAACAACCCTGGAGAAACCCTTAGGTAATTTCAGAGTGCCCCTTAATATGGAAAACCCTGAGCATCCCCCTATTAAGATTTTTTTTTTTTTCCTGAAGCCAGCACAACTGTTTACAAAACAGCACTCTGAGCAGGAAATCTGTTTCTCTTTCATTGCTTTATAAAAGTACATCTAACTAATAACCTATAAATAAGTTACATATATAATACAGGCTCTGTGCTGTCCTCTGCCCTGTAAAACAGCAGAACCATTGAAATACGTCATACCATCTTTTATATTTTAGTATTATTTTGTTCTCTGTGTTAACATATCCTACCAAACCAAAATAAGTGTATAGCTTGCTTTTCCTAGGCAACATGGTATGAACTTTTGTATAGGTTTCCCAGTGTAGCCCACAGTTGCCAACTTAAGCAGGTTGTTTCTTAGGAAGATCTATTATTCAACTAGTATTAACTCACATGTCTAGATGAACGATTAATTACTGCAGGCTCTATCTTTAGAGTTTAACTTTAGATATTTACTTCAGCAAAGAAAAATCCTGTAATTTAGAAGTGGAAGTGTTCTGAAGCCTTTAATAAAACTTCATCGCAGGTGAAGGACAGGATCCTCACTTTGCAAGAGGATGAGACGACACCATCTGATGAAGCTGTATGTAATTCTCCCCAAAGGACAGAAAATGTTGTCTTTGAGTAATGCTATTGACAAGGAATAAACATAGCACTGAAGGTAGGATGGCTTCAGAGTGGGAAGTTTTACGTCCAGCTTGGGCTTTGGGCTGCTCACTCCCAGCTGCCAAATGATCGAGTTCATTGCAAACACAGCCTGAGCTGCCTTCTGTGTGTTGTGGAAAGCAAAAGGATGGTGAGCACAGGTGCTGAGCTCATGAACCATCATCCCTGCTTCATGCAGTCTTCCTTGTGTTCATCAAAGAAGCTAAATTTGCTGTACCTTGAATTTAAAAAGTCTTTCAGCAAATTCTTTCAGATGAACTAAAGCTGATTCTCTCTTTTTCACTCTCCGTAATTTAATCAGACTTCCTGGATAGGCCAGTACTCATGCAGGTGGTGAACACATGGGAGTATCTCACAGTGACAGCCTGTTACTATCTGTGGAAACGATAGTTTGAGAACTGTGATTTTTTGTAATAATATGCTCATTTCACAGTCTTGTGTAAAGAACTAAATTAACTCTTGTTTTCTCCACTATGGTGTAAGCCCCTACGCCATTAACGAGGATGGCTGTTTTCATGAATGGATGGTGGTAGTGCTGAGCAGTATGCAGAAAAAATGAGCACAGGTGATACATACATTTTAGGCATTTTCCACTGATTAATGTCAAAGCAAAACACACTTTTCTAGACAGAGACTGAGGAACTCATTTTAGAGGGTAAACAAGTGAGCACAAAGCTCAATTCCAAAGAAACCTCCTTTAAAGTTAGGCTGAGATTTAATTCTAATTAATAAATAAATGATATTTGGATGATTAGTTTGGACTGCTTTTCAAGCATGATGTGAAAAAATAATCAAAATGCTGCCTATGCAGAAACTAGAGCAGCCATGTCTGCCCGAGTATGCAGACATCCTGAAACGGTAGCGCTGAGAAGCAGCAACCATCCAATTCATCTCAGCTTTGAAAACTGAACTTGCAAATTACATCTCATGCCTGTCATCAAACCGTTATCAGCTTCTCCACTGCCGAATCGTATAGATATCAAGATACGTTTATCTATCCCAGAAATCCTGGCTCAGGTTAGGTGCCAACATGTCCACCTGTTACTTGCTCATCTGCTGGACTTACTCAGCTGTTCAACGGGGTCTTACAAATACATTCGACTACTTTTAATTTGAAGTTCTCATCATTGCAGAACTTGGATGTTTATGCACAATGTAAGTTTTCATATCAAACTAATCAATAGGGAAAAAATATACGTAGTATTTGAATTCATTTCATATACTCGATGCTGTCACAGAGGCATTGCAATTACCCTGGAGACTTTACTGCAAAGCACTAAGAGTCTCGACTATACCTGATAGACAAACATCGCTCTTCACGCCCAATCAAAACCATCAAGGAGGAAGGCTGGTTGATTGTTTGCAGGTAGTAACTGAAATAATTTGTCCCATAATAGTTATCCAAAGCGGATCTCATCAGATAAAGCATCCACCTAACTATTTGATGTACACCTTGATGTTAAGTGGATGCCCACAGTAGGGAGCCACCATCGAATATTTGTCTGGTTGCACCTACCTCTGGGCAGGACTCGTGGGTAGTTACTGGTGTATTCTAGTAAAGGAGAGTCCTCTGCAAACGCTCCTGGATAACCCAAAAGACTAAGAAACCCAGCTGAGACACATTTGCAGCTAAATATGATCCAGCTGTGTAGAACAGGGCTTATTATCAGAAAAGTTTGGGGAAATACCCAGAATGTCATGCAGTTCTACTAATATTAGCTTTAGCAACTCACAATTATAATGACTAATTGGAGCCATCACTCATTGCTATTGAGTTCCCAGGTGAAAACTATGGACCAGAACCTCCATTAGCATAAATTAGCATTGGAAAGTCAATTAAGTTACACTGATTTTTACACTAGTTTTACTGTCTTTTATAAGGCTGAGAGGGAAAAGCCTGACTTCTGGTTTTAATTTTTCATATATTTGTTTTCTTCTAAAGCAAATTATCATTACATTTTCAAACAGATCTCCATAAGCATACACATGTGCAGCTAGAATATAACACTGATATTATTTTGCCAGGTAGAGCAGGCTTGCTTAGGTGTTTTCTCTGATGTTCTGTGACTTCCAAGTTGATTTCAGCAGTCTGAATTGGTGCTGCGCCTCTCAGAGTTAGGATGCAGAGTGGATAAAAAAGCGATTTCTGTGAAGGGTCTCTTCTGTGGGACTTGCTCCCATTCCCATCACAGGAGTGGAGAAGGTGTTTTTTTTTTTTTTTTTTTTTTTCCTTCTGTATTATGCATGTGTACGCAAAGTAGAGAAAATGGGAAATACAAAAGAAAAGGGTAAAACTATGCAATGTGGTACAAACTGATTTAAGGAAAACAGAAGACGGTGGCTGCTTGCATTGTATTCATAATTTAGCATGGGTACCTAAATAGGTAGCTTTAAACCAACAAGATTTTTTGGTAACATAAATCTTAGTGGAAATCTGGCAAAAATGGTATAGAAAAACATCTGCAGCTTGATAGATAGTGTAAATGTCAAACAGAACACTCTAAATTTTGCCCTAACTAAAAGTTATTGGAGACATTCAGGAGAGTATTCCTGAAAGGAACAGAGGCATGTGCAAAAACCAGTGGTTTGTCAGCCCTCTCATTCAACAGAGCTGTACAACTGAATAAGATCATATGAACAGCATGACAGGGAAAATACAAAAATCAATGGAAGGTAGACTAATCCAAGAACTCTGAGAATTTTTGCCCTGTACAGCGCACAGGTACTCATTTGTGTTTTCATTTAGAACATCCAAAGAATAATAATAAAAATAATAATAATAATAAAAATCACACCAGCAGAAGGTTTTAGGTTTATTTTAAAACCTATCTTCCATCTGCAGAGATAGATCAGTGTCAGGCTGGCCCCGTGCCACTTTGGGACTGAACAAGAGAACAAGCCTGAGGTCTACTGAGTAGAGTGCAAGTGTATTTGACGTAATGAGAAATTCCCCGAAGCATAATTTTTCATTTACAGTGGCACCAATGTATCTGACCTGGTCCACCAGGATACGCTCATGCCAATTTTCAGGCAGAAGACACGAGCTGATTTTTTTTTTTACATCCAAACCGTGCTTTTAGCTTGCTGTATCACCACAACCCGTTCAGTTTACCAGAAGGGTTTCAGCCAACACGGTAGGAAGGTAGGTGGCAGTGGCTGCTGGCACAGAGGCTGCTTTGGTCGTGCTCTTTGTTGTTCACATCCTCATTAGCCCGAGAGCCCTCAGTGGGACTGACTCACCCACTGCAGCCCCCACATCTCTTCCGTGGTCCTGGGCACCGCTTTGCTCGTGAGGCATTTCCTCAAAGCCAAGTTCCTTATATTTTTGCCATCCCTGCCGTTCC
>NC_088985.1:36982624-36987624 GCF_963932015.1 Anas acuta | reverse complement strand
AACGCATACAGTCATAGTTGTAATTATTTTCTCTTTTAGTTATTTGCCCTACTATAATACATGTGTTCAGGATATACGGAGATGTAAATACAAAATGTTCCAAGTGTCCTGGAGGATGGATGTGCTAACATTTGTATCTTCCAGCTGAAGAAAGTAGCCTTTCCCCAAACTGTTCTCACAAGGAAGCATCACAGAGATCTCTGGTTGTCTAGAGATTTAAATAAACAAACAAACAAAAAAAAAAAAACAGCCCTCTGGTAAAGTGAAATATCTGAAGGCAAATGCGAGTTGTTCATTAGTGCCCACTATCTCCTTCTATTAAAGGCTGTGAGTTAGCTATAGCCAGCAAAATCAGTTCTTGTATTTTGAAGCACTTCATTTAAGTTTCTCAACTTTTTAGTTAGCATCAAAAAGACTATCTTCTTAAAAGGGATAGGGATATCAAAGGTGGAGAAAACTAAATAAATCAGTCCAGATATCCTCTGAAACTGTAGTTCCACCAGCAGGATTAGCATCAGACAATAAAACTCGATGTTTTATACTCTGGATAATTCATACTAGGAGAAACGCCAGCACTGAGTTTAAATACTAGTTCCCTGACTTTTCCTAGCTCTTACTGGGCTGCAGGAGGTGAGAGCGAGGACATTGCCTGCTCCTTGGCAGGGTCCTGCTGGGAGCTAGGCGCTGCTCCTCCCGTGCTCCCTTCCCACCAACAGCGGTGGGGCATGGCCCCGTGGGCTGGCCCTAGGAGTCAGAGGCACTAGGAAAGAAGCACAGTAAGCTGTGGAAGAAGAACACCATTTTTTGCAACTCTGAACTCACACATTGTGGTTCTGTTATGTTGCTTTCTGGAGCTGCAATCAGCATTTCTGAGTCTGGATTTTGTTCTGCTTTTAGCAAATAGTTGTGGAAACCACTGACACTGCTAGTCTCTTATGGCTAAATTATGTGTTCGGAGTTAGCTGGAGTATAGATTTAGTCTTGCTGCTGTTGCACAGAGTCCATTGTAAGATAATTTGTCCCACTCAATTAGACTAAGTTGTCATGTGGGAAGTGCTGAGCCACCAGAGCCGGGCAGCCGGTGCTACCAAAGCCAGCGTGCTCGGGGCTGGTATGAGCAGAGCCCACGGCCAGGCAGGGGCCGGGTGCTGTCACGGCGTTTGTGCCCCAGCTCAGTTTGAGGTCCTCTGGAGAGCTTCCTCCGATGGTTCACAGAGGAGGTGGCATTGGCCCCAGCCAGCAACACATCCACCTTCCAATCCGAAGAGTAGGGAATTACAAAGAGAAATACATTAAAGAGTGCTGAGGTGGAAAAGTTGAACTCCGACCATTTAAAAGATTTGGCAGCACCAAGGTTGCTGATTGTAACCTGAATTTTACCCCCTTTTTGGACAAGAAATCTGATAAGGTCTTCAAATGCACGCTGACTTCTCTTGCGTGTGACGCTGTCTGGAGCTGATGTTTGCTGCATGTGTTTTCACGTGTAGCAAAGGAGACGCACCTACGTGTCTTCTGTTCATTCCTCACCGAGGTTAGGTAACATTTTGTGCCTGAGGCAGGAGAAGGAAGGCATTACTCCCCTAGTTGGGTCCTGCTGACCCAAGGAATTAAGTCTCAAATACGGTTTCTATGTCTATTTCTGTCACATAGTTTCTGTGTCATATTCAACAAGTCATACCCACTTTTTCAGTGCTGCGGCATCCTTCTCTGCCTCGTTCACTGTTTCTGACACTTGGCGCTTTAATTTTAGGTGTGCTGAGTGCTCGCTCTGCATCTGGTGTCAGCAGGAGCTGTTTTGTGGCCTATGCCATGAAAAGCTCTGAACACTTCTGCTTGTGCAGGGTAACTGGGACGTGGGACAGAGGGAAATCTTGACAAATACAAACTATAACCTAAATAAGACTTAAGGATATTCAGCCGGGGTGCAGTACATCACTCACTGGTAAACAAAGCTGTTGATGACGGAGTGTGGATCTCCTGCAGCTTGTAGTGGTCCAGGTGGAGCCGGCCCTGAGGTCCAGAGCTGCCCCTGGGCAGTTGGCTGGGCCCTGTGAAATTCTCCTGCACGTTCCCACTGGCACCCGGCGTGTCCAGCCGTGCTCGTCTCTGTCTCTTTGTACTTTACCCTCACTGAAAGATAGTAATAGAGTAGTAATTTCACCTCGCAGAAGGGCTGTGCTGTTAATTTCGAAATGCTTAAGTGTGATGGGGAAGATGTCTGCAAGGAGGTTGATAAGACATCGACTTAATAAATGACAAGGTTAGGAAGATGTGCCCTGTGGAAGTCCTGGCGCTACATATTTTTCAGGGAATATAAAACACGTATGAGGTAATGTTAATGATCATTCTCCATCCTGGACACTGAGTAGAAGAGAGACTTTACATATAAGAAAGCGATAAAATATAATCGTGCAATTTAATGCTAATAAATCAATGCTATGGAAAGATTGCCCGAGCATTTGTTAACTCGGGGGTAGTTAACAGTGAACATTTCTTTAATGTAAAGCTCGTCTTTAATTTGCAGATATACATTAGTGAAAGCAGTAATGAAAAACTTATATTTATTTTTAGATATTTACAAATTGATGTGCTGTTCTGTTTCAAATGAGAATGTAAAACAATGATTTTGTCCTCTCACCACTATAATCCTAATTTGTTAGTTGTTTAGTTGAAGGAAGTTTATAAATTAAAAAAAAAAAAGAAAGATCATAATCATTATACCAACAACAAGACTGATTAATTAATTAGTGTTTACTGATATATGCAGCTATTCCAAGTTTCAAAGTGTCCAGCGCAAAGCTAAATTACTTTGCTGTTGTTCTGGTTTGGCATTTATGGTAATTTGTCAAGCCTATATGCAGTAATGGATTGACTCATATAACGAAGGCTATAATTGCAGCTGTTAGGTGGGCCTTCTTTATCTCAGCCTGTCCGAGTCCCCATTCCTGCATGATTTCTTGCTGTGCCGAAGCCATGTGTGTCTTGTTTTGTTTTAATACATTACTGACCCAGGGTCTCAGGTTACTGGGGTTCCTGTCATACATTTAGTTCCACTCTCATAAAGCATTGCACAAAAAAATGCTGTAACAAGGTAACAATCATTGCTCAATATACTAAGTATAAATGTCAGAGTGTAAAACTTGACTGCAGGAGAGCAGTGCAGGGGGAGATAATAATTGAAAATAGGACACTCCAAGCTATAACAGCACGGCTCTGAGTTATAAAGGCTCCTTCAGCATCATGCAATATGTCTGCTAGGTCCTGCTTATCGTTAAAAACTTGATATTAGCCACCTCTTTGCTACATATATTACACCGTATCGGCACGTTTTGTTTCGGTGGGCAGAAATGCCCTGGCGACCTCACCCCTCCACGTTCTCCTCCACAGTGGCAAATATAACGTGAGCCACGGCATCGTCACCAGCTTGCCACGGGAACCTGGAGTAGCCTTGTGTTGGACAGAACATTTAGTAGAACAAAGCATATGTTTAATTGTTCAGCACTTTTTAAGTGTCCTCTCCTTTGGTGATCGTACCTTTACCCTGACACACCACTTCCTTTTAGAAGTGTCTAAGCGTGACACCAGATGTTTCAGAAACTTGTCTTTTAATCCTTGATAACTTACATAATTGAAGAAGTTAACAGGTTGTTCACTTAATAGGGATCATTTATACAGGATTTTTTTAATAACTTGCTGGAAGGGGGAAAAACCACTCTTGGCTAATATGAAGCATATTTTGCATTTATTATGGGAAAAAAATTTCAGGTAGGAGGTGAGGAGACAATTTGGGAATTTTCGTTAGCTGAAAAACTGCATATTAAACATGAATTGTGATTTTCCATCTGGCCCTACTGGTTAGGAAGCTGCAGTTGGGCATGATCTTCACTGTCAATCAACAGTCCCCAACTGCGAGATGCAAACCTCATGACGAAGCCCACCCCAACTCATTAAACCAAAGCAAACTGTATGAAGTGCGCCGCTGTGTGATTTTAATATTTGGTGCATGTGACAGGATCATTTTAGTGATTTGCAGGATTTATCTCCTCTTAAAAGTACTGCCTAAGGCTACTCTAATTGGTAGGAAAGCAAATTCCCCCTTCTCCTCCTGTCACTCTTTGTTTTATTTACTGAGAACTGCCGAAACCTATTTACACAATAATGAGGATAAATCACCGTGATGCTTTCAACACAAAGAGAAATGTTGCGTGAGTTGAAAGCTGTACAATTAAAACTAAATTCAAAATATTTCTGAAGTAGTGTCTACAGTTAGTGATAGCGAAATAAAATTAAGACAAACGATATGAGTGTACATTGTGACTCGTTCAGATAGACAGTTAAAATCAGAATTCTTGAGACATCTTTTATGACGGACAATTTCATTGAAGATTGCAATTAAGTAAATGTATGTAAGTTGCTCACAATCGTCCAGATGTTCCCCCTAGATACGTATGCAGCGATTTCATTTTCTTCGTGGATGCAGAGCTCAGCTCCTTGCACCATGGTCGCCTCCTCCAGCGGGCACCCCCTGGACCCTGGTGGCTGAGGCTGGGGTGTCACAGGCAGAGGATCGCTTCACGGTGTGGGCAGCAGGCTGCGCCCCATTCACTCCCTTGGCAGAGGGGTGACAGCTTCGAGAACAGCCTCACCAGAGGCTGGAGAACCCAGAGAGCAGAGTGAGCGGTGCCAATGCCACCTCTGACCGCAGCCACCAGGCGCTCCTTGAGTCTGCTGCTTTGGGTGGCCCGACACCAAAAGATCAGTTTCCAGATCAGTTTTCCAGATCAGTTTCCCCCGGCTCACTTTTGGGGGGGGAACTAAATGCAGAATGGGTGACAGTCCTGGCAACCAGGGCCTGACTCCGTTCTGGCCTGTAGAGCCCTGCTGAAATGCTCTGGTCTACAAACACTGTTTTGACACCTCTGACATCTGGAAATAAACAGGACACTCCTGAAGCACACACCTACAAATATTGTATATTGCTCTCGTGATATGTTTTGGAT
>NC_088985.1:36952624-36960124 GCF_963932015.1 Anas acuta | reverse complement strand
AGCTAAGTGTATAGGTGAGGTGAGTTAATAAAAGATGTAAATTTTATCTTAAAATAGTGAAGTCTTGTGGTAGGCAATACATTTTAATTAAGGTGGTAGCAGTCTTTTTCTAGCAGTGTGAAAAAATTGGAGAAAAGGAACATCACAAAGACTGCATTTTTCTCCATATCAGTATTTTAGGAACAGCTTAGTATGTTTAGGAAAGCTGTGCCACAAGACTGTATTTATTACAAAGACTACATCTGTGGATACAATACAAAACGTAGCACAGAGAGGCAAACCGAGAAAGGCTTGCTTTTCTGTTCTGTTGATGGCAGCAAGGTTTGAGATATGACCAAACTGAATTCAAATCCAGCTTCTTACTTCTTAAAGTGTGGCAGAGCGCTTGTTTCAAGGATGCAGGACTCGCTGAGGACAGGATCTGGTCCTGCCCTCTGCTGTAGGGATCCGTTCATAGTATCCATCATTCTTGTTGGTTGCCTGGGAGGAAAAATCAACCCAGTTTTCTTTCCCTGGCCAGTTTGAGAAATGCCCTGCCTGGGAACATGCGTTTTAACTTATGCTGTCTTCCTCTGAAAATGTTGTCTCGAAGCTGCCTGTGCTCCACAACCTTGCTGAAAAAAACAAACAAACAAAAAAAAACAAAAAAACACCAACAAAACCAGATTGCGAAAAAAAAAAAAAAAAAGAAAAGAAAAAGGAAAAAAAGAAAAGAAAAGAAAAAGGAAAAAAAGAAAAGATCTCTGTATCAAAGAACGCAGAAGAGCTGGAACATGATTGCTGTTTGTATTCACCCCAGTGTTACAGCTTTGATATTTAGCTCAGTGCTCAGGTTCATCCTGGTAAAGATGTTTAATTCCACCAAGTGTGTTTTTTCACCAAATAATTGAGTAAATACCAGTTGCAGTTGATGCTTTGTGAAAGAGTGCTTAATGGGCCCCTTTTTCTGACAGGATTTGAGCTCTCTGTGTAGAAACAATTCATCATGAATGCTTCAAGTTAAAAAAAATCCACAAGGAATAATACTTAGCATTCCCCGTGCACAATTCATTTGAGAATTTCAGAGCAATTTACAAACATTAGCTCAATAAGCCTCACAACACCCATCTGAGATCAGAAAAAATATATATATAAAAAAAAAAAAAGATGTTCCTCATCAGTGTGACTGTGGCACTGGGGATTGGTGAGGCTGAAGGCTCTCCCCAGTGCATGGTGGGTGCTGACTGGTGCAAGACCCAGCATCAGGGCCTGAGCCACTCCACGACAAGTGGTAGAAGACGTGAAAGAAAGAATGAAGATAAGACAGAAATGCCATTATGCCTAGGCAATCCTCAGCTGATGAGTTGGTCTCTGGAGATCACAAGTATCCTATACAAAAAAATAGAACCCAAGGCAGGTAAAATTAGGAGGAGGGTGTGGCAACAAAGATGCAAATTTGTGGAAAGGCTGAAACTCTCAATGGCATTTCTGCAGTGGTGTCCAGAAAACCTGAGTTTAAGTGAGTTTAAGTGAGCTTTCAGGCTAGGAGATCGTGTCAGCCACCATGGAAATCCAGCTCTTTTCCAGCTGAACATCTGAAGCCCCTTTACTGATTCTGAGATAGCTGAACTGATGACGCTGATTTATTTATACACAATATAAATAAAGCTAGTAATTTCCTACACAACATAAATAAAACTAGTAGTTTCCCTACTTGGCCTGATGGGTATGAGAGATCGCTCCTTTAACATTAGTATCCCATATCATTATTAGGGTCCTGCTCAAGTTTTAGCTTAAAAAGAAGAGCTGTGATTAAAAGCACCTGTTTGTAGTCATTTGTGATGCTCCCAAAATCTGAGGGGGAGCACAGCACACCTGTGCTCAGACCTGTGCTCAGACCTGTGCTCAGCTGCAGTTGGTCTGTGTTGGGTACTGAAGAATTTCTTGGCTTACCTCCTGCCTGGAATATCATTTGCACATGAAAATTTCTGCAAAGTGTTTACAGCTAGAATAGTCACAGTCACTTGTAAAGATTGGCGTGAATAAATAATAATTGCTCATGTACTAAATGTAAAAGCTCTGCCTAACCTTGCTAGTCAAAATGCATAAAGTTAGATAGCAAAAGCTGATGGGCTGGTGCCTCTGAGAAGCTCTGGGTGAGGAGTCCTGAGCCTTGCTTGTCACTGGCTGTCAGTCATGAGCTGAAAACAAGCTTCTCAGAATATATATATATATATTTAATTTTTAAATGTGAAAACATAAAGCAATTATTGAAAATGAATACTGAAGGAAAGAGGTGGGACCACCATCCCATACCAAGGAACTCACCAGCCCATACAGGAGGGCAGAATAACAGAGTCTGCACCCTTTCAAGCTTTCCCCTTTCTCATAAGTGCTTGCTGTGTTGCCATCAGGCAGTATTGCAACAAAACGGTTTGCTGGGAGTTGCCTTGGTGGTACAGTTTCGTCCTAAATAATTATGAGTTGCCTCTCAGCAAAAATAATCTGGATTTCTCTCCTCAGGTAGAGTGACTCCGTATAGTTAGAGGTTGGCAAGGTTGGAGAGATTGTAAGACAGGGTTTAATGCTCCACATTCCTTTTCTTTTAAAAATCCCTGAGGAAAATGGAGCCTTTCTGGTGGCCAGATCCATGCCTGAGCCTAACTGGAGTTAGCAGAGTTGGATTGAGTCCCTTTGCATATATAGAAATGCCAAGCTGGAGGCAAAGCCAAGAGTTTTTTGAAAGATTGACCATTCATTACCTTGGAATTTTTTCACATAGAGGTCATTACTGCTAATACAAGTTGTGGAAAAAAAAAAAAAAAGTATTAAAAAAAATAGAAATTTTAATCCGGTGTAAGTCATTACCTTTGAAGTCAATGAGTCATTGAAATCAACTTTCCCACACCGAGCTGAGGATGTGGCCTGGAGTCAATACATTTGTAGTTGTTGAAAAATTAAAAATATAAATTTGCCTTTCCTTGGCAATAATATTCTGTTTATGACAGAGATCTTATGCTTTAAAATAAGTTCATTAACTAATAAGAAAGTAATATTTCACTACGAGTATTCTTTTGGGTATAACTATTTATGATTAAATTTTATTAAACTTTTTTTTTTCTTTTTAATTGGATTTACAGTTTGATGGATCTAATAGATTTCACTTTTGTATTTTTATAGATTCTTTCTAAAGTTTTTCCTCAAGTGCAATCAGAACTGTTTGAAGAATGCAGGCAACCCGCGAGACATGCGAAGATTCCAGGTACAGATATCTCCTAAAAGTAAACCATGTATGGAAGATACCCAGATTTTCAAACTGCTTGAACTTTTTTTTCCCCATGAAAATCTGGTATTAGTGCTTTTACTTAGTGTAGTTTCAATGCTATAGCCCTTTAACAAATGCTCTCAGTGTTTTATATTTTCCCCACTAATTTAAATGCCTGTTCTCGGGCCTTGACCAGTTCTGCAGTGGGCTGTTATGGATCGCTGTGAAGCAAGTGGGCCTCTTCGCTGAAAGCATTTCCATAGTTTTCCTTCATACTAATACCTCACATCGTGGTGTGGAGTGAACTGAGACCTGTAGAAGTTTTACATACGTCAACTGAGTAAATAGACATTAGAAATTCAACTGTGGAACATGGTGAAATTTGGATCTCACTCAGTAGTTTTTCCTCCTGCATTTACAACTAGTAAATCCAACAGTGGTCATACAACCCACATATTTTTATTTGAATTGTTTTAGAAAATATTTAATACTTCACTTTCTCCTTACAGCTTTTGAAATACCCTGTGGTGAGTCATAACACTACAGAAAGACATCTGGCGTGGTGGACAAATGATTTCCTCCGTATTTGGGGTCATTTGAAATGCTTGATATGAAATATATGCTTTTAATTTCAAAATATTTCAAAATAATTCATATTTGTCAGTAATAATAAGCTAGTATTGAGATGTTCAAAACTTTCTTATTTTTTGAGAAGAATAACTTGTGGTTAAACTTGATAGCAAAACATGTGACATCTGTTTTCATGCACAGCCAACCAACCGGTGAAGCCAGAACACTTGAGCCAGCCAACAGAAAAGATCTGTAGCTGGAAAAAATATTTCTTCAAAACAATTGAGCCAAGCTTCCATTTTTCATGCATCTCAGCTTCACGTGGCATTGGTGATATTGATCCATCTGAACAGAACAGAAGGTCAAACCTGGAATGAGTGGAAATGTCCTCTTTGTCTCACCGATGACTAAATGAAGCATCAGTCATGAGTGATCATGTGGTCGACAATGGAGCCAGTAGACACTAGAAAGACTTTCCTGGGTCTCTTTAGCTAATCTCCCTGCCTCTCAGAAGGTTTAACTGGACTTAACAGTATGTCAGATCTTGAACAATATTTTTAACTGGTTTCACTATCTCAGCACCTTTCTTTAGGTGCGCTGCAGGAATAAGCCAATATAACAAAACCTAGCATGTCTTCCTTTTGCTGAACTACAGTATTTTCCCTTGGTGACTGACCTATATATACATGACAGAACAAAAATAGTTGTCATTTTTATATACACCTTTCTCTGTCTTCTTAATATACTGTGTTCTAGGCACCAAATCCAGAAATCTTTTCTAAAAATCATACCTGTATGTTTTGCAATATATATTTTTTTTTAAATCTGCAAATCTGATTAAAATTGAGAGCAGATAGCCCAGTGGCCTGGCAGTAGCTCTGTAGCTTAGGTGAGTGTGCAACCTCAGCACTCTCCTAAGTGGATGTTGACAGCAGTGAAAGTGTCCACTTCTGGGACAAGAAAGATAGGGGAGCACAGCAGACTTGCAGAAAACTGCCCTCAGGCTGTTCTAAAGGGTAACGCAGATGGCTGTCTCAAAGGAGGCAGAGTACGCAGAAAAGGTGCTGTGATAGCTGAAAGCTAATTATGGGTTGTGAATAAGAAGCAGGATCAGAGGTGATCCCAAACACAGAAACAGACAAAAATTGTCTTCTGATGCCTTGGACTAGCTCAGTGGAAAAGGAGAATAGTTTTTCCCCCTTCTTCTTTTTTTTTTTTTTTTTTTGCTCATTATGTGTTTGGGTATAGAAGCTGGTGTGAGAACCCCCAGAAAGCATTTTTGTTATATCCAAAAGTAAAATAAGCAGAAGACGAAAGCTAAAATTTGCACTAGCCTGTGCCACCATCACTAGTGTGGTTGTTAAGGCCTAACAGTCTAACTTAGCCATTGTCTTTACAGACTCTACTAATGCTACACCGCAAAGAAAATGCTACATGATTACTTCGTTTAACAAATCTGGAACCCCCACCACAGGGTCCATGCTGGAATATTTAAATAAGATGTAAAAGTCTATCTGGGATAATAACTACCAACCTATGAAGCTATGTCACACAGAGACACATGCACATCTCTCAATTTCCTCTTTGGCTTGTGGCCATGGAATATCATTTCCGGAATGAGTTTCACAAATCCATTGTGTAGGTGTTTTTATCAGGAAGGTTGTGCATTTTGCATATGTTCCTTTTCCATTTTCTACTAAGAAGCAGCTGGAAGCCAAAGAAGGCCCTATCCATCATCTCTTCTATGGCCGGACTCTGAACCTGGACACAAGAATAGGAGCCTTTCACTCAAAAATAAAGGAGGAAATTCCATTGACATACCAGGGTCAATCACCATCCAAATGAACTTGAGAAGGGATACTTTTCATGGATTGAAAACACTTTCACTATTCATATTCAACTCAGTCTTTTCAGATGCAAAAAAGTTCATTATCAGACATTAAATGTAATTGTAAAACTGACCTGGAGATCATTTACTGAAGAAAAAATGGGGAGTTACGATGGTTCCTGATTTATTAAGCTTTTTTTATTTGGAATCCTCACAACCCTTCATTTGAAGACAGTCTCAAGTGAACAAATTTTAATTAGATAAACTATCTAATCAATATATCAACAGATCAATCAAAACAGCAGCTTTTAAAATGAGTGGCTAGAGGGGTGTTTCTGAAACTAATGGCTAGAAGAATATTTCCCTGAATTGAATTCATTTGTTAGCATAATAGGAGATTAAACTCTAATTAGTGTAGCAGGTTCTGAAGAGAAACAATTGTGAGTTAAAAATCGCCAGTGTTAGCCACATAAACAAAGATGTATTCATAGTTGTCATTCACTTTGCTGAAAGTGAAAAGTAACAGGCTGTGATGTTGATTGTCTTAAAAGATCTATTTTTGCATCTATGTTCCTAAAGCTAGGCAGGCTTCTTTAAATTTTGTTTTTCTTCTTTTTTAGGTTGTTGTATCAACAACAGTCAATGTGGATGGCCACGTTCTGGCTGTCTCAGACAACATGTTTGTACACAACAATTCCAAACATGGAAGGCGGGCTCGCCGCCTTGACCCCTCAGAAGGTACGGCTCCTTCTTATCTGGAAAATGGTAGGCACACATTTACATGTCTTTTTTTATTTGCGATGCTTTTTTTTTTGCACCATATTTTATGTTGATACACCACTACATTTACTTTTCCATATTTTCTTCTCTCATCAATCAAACCACCCATTAAAAAAGTCCATTAGTATTTCTCAGCTCTTGTCAACCAGAATACAGTCACTTTTGAATTTGCTTCTGAATTCTCTCTTTATTTAATACTTACAGTTTTGCAGTCACAACCAATTTTTCATCTTTTTCCTTTTTTTTTTTTTTTTTTTTTTTTTTTCAGTCTTGTTTTGCTTGCAGCTTTTTCTTGCTATTTAATTTGACTTGATTTTATTTTGGCTTGTCATATTCCTTGATCCAGAGGTACAGTCTCAGGTTATGTATGCAAGTTTAAGTGGATGGTAAAAACATGACCAAATCTGTAAAGAATTTACTGTGAGGTCAATTTCCTGTTGCTGGGCCTTACTGCTGCAGATTACAGCAGTGGGGTTTTTGTATGAGAAAAACAGCATAAAATGTTTTTCTTCAGACTGACTCAATGTGATTGACTTCTTGCCTGAACTGCTAAAAGAAGATAGGCTGAGATGAAGAAGAGAATGGAAAGTATCTCTGAAAATCCAGAATGCTGAAACAGTCTTTCTGGAGCCCATCAGCCTCTGAGTCATTCTCACACAATTGCAGCTGCGCTCATACGCGTGCACATTTTATTCTCCCACAGAGTACAAAATAATTATTTAGATTTAAATATTACTTTGTTTGCACTGCAAAATACACCGTCATAAAGACACAAAACTCTTGGGTAATCTGCTTTTCAGTAAAACAAAATTCATACAGGACAAACATTTTGAATCCTCGAGAGTTAGAGTTTTCCGAAGCACTGGCATTCAGAGTGCCCCAGCCTGGCTAGCTGCGGTGGGCAGTCCCAGCACATCCATTTCCACGGGACCCCTCTTGTGAGTTGTTACTAACGTATTGACAGGATCATGGCTTTTTACACTAATAAAATTAATTAAAGTAATAACTGAACACTAAGCTGCTAATACAATCATTGTCATTTTATGTTTCAAACGATACTTACCGATGGGCACACAGA
>NC_088985.1:36945124-36947624 GCF_963932015.1 Anas acuta | reverse complement strand
AAGCTATCTAAATTGGTGGGCTTTGAACTGTAACATTTTTCCATGAATGATTTTAACAAGCTGTCAATAGGCTATTGACATGAGGTATCATGAGATTTTATTTCACAGTGCCTTTTTAACCATGAATCCGCATGTGACAATCGTCTATACAGAGGGAGATGTACTGGAGGCACATCACGGCCCTCTAGTGGAAGACTTGCTGTAGGAGGTCTCCCAGTACAATTGGACAATTAGTGTTAAAATTACTAGAAGTAGCCTTAAGGAGACATATGGAGGCAATTTTCATATGAATGATGCCCTGTGGCCTTTCCTGCAAACTAAAACCAAGGATCATTTACAGAGCTTTTTCTAAGGAAAAAAACACACACACACACATAGAAGCCCTATCTTCCATTGTGACAGCAAGAAGGGAGGATTTTGAGATGATGAGTATGATTTCAAGTCATTTTTGTAATTATGTAAACTGGCTGCCATCAGTCTTATCAGTGCCATCTTGATTTAAGGCATATTTTCTGTATGATTTTTATAGCTGATAACACCCCACGCCATCAGAGTTCAAACACCGCCACGGCACATTCCAGGAGTTGTTGAAGTAACTCTCTCCTACAAATCCAAACAGTTCTGCAAAGGTGCTCCCGGCCGATTCGTCTACACTGGTAAGTGCACAGCTTCTTCACTCATTTCAAAATAATAACTCTGGTCTCATTATGACATAGAGTCGGTGCAAAGCTGGAGCATTACAATATTGTTAAAAAATAGAACCTATCATTCTGGAAATTCAACTGGTCTTAGCTGAACCTCAAAATACCTGTTCAAGTAGGCACCCGGAAGCTTTGGTGCCTATTCAAACCTCTTGGGTCTTAAAAATGTCTCAATATCTCATGAGATTAAGCTCTCACAAGATGCTCCTTACTTCCTGTTTTCATTTCAGCCAGAAATAGATTATAAATGGTATTTCCTATTCTGCTCCATCAGAAAAAGGAGTTAAGAAGTATTTGGTGTTGAAAAAATTTTTTTTCAGAGTATCTATCCAAGCTTCTTGAACTTCCCTAAAGGTTCAGTTGAAGTTTTAGGCAGGGGTTCAAGAAGCTATTGTTGGATCCAAACAACTTTATCCAACCCTATTCACAGTCTGGCTCTAAAAATTTCTTCAGACCTGAAACTTGGGATACAAAGTCACAACCCTGAAAATGATTTATTTACGCTAATTCTTCTAAATGCATTTGCTTTAAATTTATAAGAGCACAAGAAAAAGTCGGAACTTTGTGGTTTCCAGTGTTTCTAACATAAAAGGTCTTATTTGGGATAAAGTATTACTGGCTTTTGAAAACGTGTGTTACATTTTTTTTGGCATTTAAGAATGAGTTTAACTAAGATTATGGTGGGAAAAAGGGAGAAATAGCAATTCAATTTATAATACTTTTGGATGAGGTTTCTAGGTAATAAATTTGATCTGATGAATCAATCCCTCTTTTGAAAACAAATCGTCTTTAACTGTTTACTCGACAGACTGTGGGGATTCTGGGAGAGTTCTTATTGCTTATTGGGTAGATAATGCATATTGCAGATGATGTGCAGATGATGTGCATTTTGATTAATATTTTCCCACTAGACTGCAACTGTTTCTATCTGTTAATTTTGATCTAATGGGAAAAGTGTGTTTCTGGGTAGTTTTAAGCTAGGACTTTTTAACAGTTAGCACATCAAAGATATGCTTTTCCATCAGCCTAAGTTCTGTTGCTGAAAGGAGCTTCTAAGTGAAGGTAGTATCTTAGAATGGTGCAGTACAAACAGGTGTGGAGATCTGTATCTTCCATCTATCCCCAAAGAAATCACAACATGAGCAAAAACTGTGCTTACATTCACACCTGTGTACTTCCCTTCTGACTGACAAGGGAGGGAATATTTAAATTTTCTTGGTCTTTCTGATTGGCTTGTTGCCAGTGTTACCAAATGTGGCGGTATTGACTGTGGTGCTTTTGGTGCTAATCATGTATTTTGAAAGCAGACATTATTTCATACAGTTTGCTGAAAAGTGATAACTGCAGTTGGGCTGCGTGCAGTCAGGATTAGAGTCTTAAAAATGCTATTACAAATACAGGCCAGACAAAGTTACGGCAGAATATCATGAGAAGTAGGACTCTCAAGCTAAGATAAATGTTCAGCAAAATAAGAAATGAATGAATTAAGAACCTAGACTAAGTTCCAGATTTTCTAGCTGTTGTGAGCTGGTGTTATTCCACAGCATACAAGGAAGCGCTGCAGATTTGAACCAGATGACGATCTGGTTCTCTGTGCACAGTCTTTGAATTTGGAATTGTTTCATAGTAATGTCTTTAACGGATGTCTCAAGTGCAGATTTTGCAAATTTGGCAGATTTGGGCAGATTTTTATATCTTTGTAATGTATAAATGCAAATAGGTATGAAACTGTAAGGAAAAGCCATTCGTTTTTTCTTTCCTGGGGTCGTCCTTCTCTTGTATTGCTTAGCAAAGATGGT
>NC_088985.1:36865124-36922624 GCF_963932015.1 Anas acuta | reverse complement strand
GAGCGAACAAAACATACTGCATTTTGCAAACTGCTGGAAATGCATCTAGTGCACTGGACGAAGAAAATATGTGTTTACAATTTTCACATGGCTTACTACGCTAACCAATTTTATGTTCGTTTCTTTCTCTCTTCATATGTACTGTGTTGATGTGAGATTATACAGCACTTCAGAACAGAGGAGGGAAAACAAAGTTCATTTGACAAATAGCAAACAAACAAATAGCAAAATTCCCATGCTTACTATAACTTCACATGAATCTCTTTTATGGATTTTAGCATTATTAGCACTTTGAACATTTGCACAACTAAGTTTCCTAGTTGTTAGTAATTATTTTATATCTTTATAGGAAATAATCCTGAAACGAGCAGCTGACATTGCTGAAGCGTTATACAGCGTGCCACGCAATCACAACCAGATTCCTACTCTAGCCAACACTCCTGCTCATACTGGCATGATGGGAGTGAACTCATTTAGCAGCCAGCTAGCAGTTAATGTTTCAGAAACATCACAAGCTAACGACCAAGGTATGTGGGTTTTCAAGAGTTAATCCTTCTTGTTGTTGGCTACGTTTGGACAGTGCCTATTAATATTAGCTAATGTCACCACTGTGTTCTACCTCTTTTTCTCCCCGTAGTCATATGTCTGATCATGTAATGAAATGCTGTCTTTAACTTTCTCATAATACTTAATTCTTCCTGTTCTTTAGTTTACTGTTATAAAGCATCTCTGGTGGAAAAAGAAATTGGCAAAGTGTAGAAAGCTCTTTATTATTCACAGCAAATATACAATGTGTTTGTTTATTATAAAATAATTATGTCTAGTTATTTCCACCTGTTTTTTTTTTTGAGTATTTACACAGATAAAACTAATTTTATGTCTGTGATTTTAAAGTATTTTGTTTTTAAGCATGTATGACATATATGTTACTAATAAAAGAAATAGTTGATGTAATTTACATTTTGTAATTGAAAATGCATGTAGCATATTGCATTTAAAATTAATTTTGATACTAATGAAAGGAGTGAAACCAGATTATTAGATATGTTCAAAACCATATTTTTTTTGCTTGCAACATAATTATTAAATTGATTGCTCAGATAGAAACAAATTGTTGTTTAAAATCCTGATTCTGCTATCTTTCCTCTTATAAGAGATTGTCTTTTAATGCATTTCCAAGCTAATAAGCCTTATAAAATTCTGTACTTGATCTTGAATTAGTTTTCACTGATGACTACACCTTATGAAAGTACCAGCTTATTGTTAGTATAAAAATACCAATCATAAAATGAAAACCCCAAAACAGCCTTTTAAAGTAAATCACTGCAACAACAACAAAAAAAATTTCTTGCCAGCTCTGGCATATGAAGGTCTGGAGAGGCTGAAAGTTCATTCAGTGTGTTGGTACCAGGCAGGAATCAAGCCTGTTGATAATTGCTACTAAAGACAAATGTGAAGCAAACTGACACAGCTGGATCGAAGAGAGCTTTTGTTGGCTGTCTATGCTAAGAGGAGAGACAACATAGAGTGCTCGCAGATGATTTAAGTAGGGTTGGCGTGATAAGGTTATCTCAAACTGCAAGAGTTGATAGGGCAGTAACAGACAACTTAGAGCAAAGCTGTGCAATCAATTAAAACTGTGTAATATATGATGCATGAGGAAACCCCCCAGCCCTAAGTTTATATTATAAAATAACATTATTTTTTTGGGGTGGGGGGGTTTCTAACACAGTAGGTTACAGTCGCAACACAAGCAGTGTTTCCCCGCGAGGATATGTTCCGAGCAGTACTCCTCAGCAGTCCAATTACAACACAGTCAGCAATAGCATGAATGGATATGGCAATGCCGGCATGCCCAATCTAGGTGTACCAGGTTCCCCTGGATTTCTTAATGGCTCCTCAGCTAACTCTCCTTATGGCAGTAAGTGTCTATTTTTGGTAACACATCATCATATAGATTCATATTTACTACAAAATCAAATACTTGCATTGTTTTGATTTTCTATATTGTGAGCTACTGGATAAAAGGAGGGGTGACTCTGGAGGCTGGACGTAAAAATGAATATAATAAATTGATCTGTTTGTGCCATAATACAATCTCAGATAGAAAAAAAAAAATTGGACTGCACAATTTGTAACAAAAGTCCAACACAAAAGAGTTTGCCTGTTATCCAGAGAGTGGCCAAGCCAAGGCATTTCATTTCTTTTTTTTTTCCTTTTTTTTTTTTTTTTTCCTTTTTTAAAAAATATATATTTATATATATATATATATTTTAAGAGGCAAGGCCCTATCACTCTCTTTTTCCATGTTTGCCGTGAAAACCTCAATCTGAGTCCTGATTATTTTTGCTTTATTGCAGTAGTGCCGTCAAGCCCTACCATGGCAGCCTCTTCGGTCACCCTCCCTTCAAACTGTAGCAGTACACACGGCATTTTCTCATTCTCACCTGCCAATGTCATCTCTGCAGTGAAACAAAAGAGCGCCTTTGCTCCTGTTGTCAGGCCCCAAGCCTCTCCTCCACCATCTTGCACCAGTGCAAATGGAAATGGACTTCAAGGTGAGCTGGATCTCTCTCAATTTTCTGTGTATTGCTTTTTGGTGCATACACTAAAACCCTTGATCATTTATGTCAGAGAAAGGTACCTTACTCTATTTTTAAGTTTCTGGTGCTCTCATAGTGATGTGAAAGGAGAAGAAGTAGAATAGTACAAATGATATGCTAAGACTTAAAAAAAATCTGAGGTCAATTTTAATACTCACATTAGAGAAAACAACAGCTGTTTTGGCATTTTCCCCTAAGATTTTGTGCATTAAATATTACATTAAGAATGTATCCCTGAATGCTTCTTAGGGGTTCTGCTTACTCCTTGTGTTTCCTTATACATTTTTTTTTTTTAATACAGTTTTATGGATGTTTGGAAACATCAACATTCCAGCATAGTGTGGTGCTATTTCCTCATTGTACATGTGATGTGATAGTTATTGTAAAATACTGCAAATTAGTATAAATCAGGTCAAGTTCTTACTCAGTGAGCTAACTACTGCTTACAAGGAGCTACTCTTGCACTAACTAGCCACTAGTGCAGTGAGTTTACATGCTCGTGGTCCTAATGCACTCTCTTATTGTAGTGTTAAGCTAGTTACTCCCATAAGTGAATATCCAAATATTTTAATTAAGGGAGGCAATATTTTTTTTTTTCGTTAAATATATATATTTTTAAATCCATGTGAATTCATGCAGGTAGTATAATGAACAATTCACAGATCAGTAGCAGAACTTACACGGTCACCTGCTGGTAGTGGGGCAGGAGGAATTATCAGACAGTGTATGTTTTGTGTAGGAATATAAATATGAACAAATAAAGCTTCCTTTATGTGGCATATTTTAAAGTTGAGGAGATAGTATTGTCACATTTATTAGAATCATTGAAAAGGTTTGCTTGCCTGCATTTTGCAAAGAATGAACCAAGTTCTTCAGGGCAGTAAATTGCAGCACTTCAGATCAGAAAGAAAGCCACAAAGGGCTGCAGACACAGTTATCCTGGGGGTCGTGACTCCTCTTGACTTTCTTAGCTATGACAGGTAACACAGTTTTATTTATTCTTAGAATTGCCATCATGATATCATGATATCCATAATCTAATGACCACTCACAGAAAAAGAGATGGAGACATATATTTTGATTTGTCAAACTGCTTGCTAATTCTGGATACCTCTATCTTGTGGTGTCTAGTTTAGGGCACTTCAGAGAGACATAATCCTACAGAACTGCCCACCCACAAAAAACCTGGGCCATGCTAGGCCAGTATCTCAAAACGGATGTCCCTGTAGTTTGTTATTAACTTCTTGGTCCAGAGAAGACAACATCTGAGAGCTTATTAAGCACTCAGGTCAATGAAGGGCTGAGGATCCAGCTACAAATCTTATTGTAGGGTAGATGTTAAGGAAAAGGATAATTAGATTAACAATTTATGTCATTGCATAAGTCTTTTTTGTTGAAGCTTTACTATGCTGCAATAAGTAGAAAACTCTACCAGGTACAAGCAATACTCTTAGAGAAGATTATCCATTCATAAAATAATCCAGTTACCTACTCTCTTCTTTATGTAAAACCAACCAATGAAGCAAAACAAACTAAAAAACACACTAGTATAAAAATTAAAAACTGAAATAAATAATAAAATAAAATAAAATAAAATAAAATAAAATAAAATAAAATAAAATAAAATAAAATAAAATAAAATAAAATAAAATAAAATAAAATAAAATAAATAAAATGTGCTAACACATGGCTTAGATTTGAGTCAGCTATTTTGTACATTCTATAGTAGTTGTTTACATATATACTCCCATTAACTAGTTGATATAGCTTCACTCTGAAAAGACATAAACTAAAATTATATAAATTTCCATCATTTCACTATGTAAATAGAGGTTTTTCCATTAGTTATTCAAGGTTTCAGGTGCATATACAATCTCGATGATTGCAAAGTGGTATTGTCAGAAGAGCCCGCGCAGGCTAAATGCCCAGTTCCCAGCAGATATCGAGCACCTAATCTGTTTTGGCACCTCCAAACCACCCCAGTAATCATCCATCTTCATCCTCAGGTGCAAAATGCTCTTTGTGTAAAATCCTGGTAGACCACTTTGAATCCGCCAATGCTGATTTTGTTAAGCAGGTCAGGAATTCAGCTCTAACTCTGAGACCCAAGGCGCAGCTGCTCCCTGTGCTTGGGATGCTGCAACCCAAGCAGCAGACCTGGCACCATCCACGGAGAATTCCCTCCTGCAGGTGTTGCTAAAACTCTAAGGATTTCTGTTACATGCCCCAGAGACCTGAACTATTGCATTACGGAGCTATCCCTGCAACAGTGAGCATTCAGAGCTTCTAAAACATGAGGGTACTTAGACATAGGGCTGTGCAGAAACTTCATTTTTTTTTAGTTCAACAGCCAAACTGAGAATGGATAGAAATGTTGATTTGAGGAAGAAAAATAAAACAGTCACGTTTTCCTTACCTAGCTGAGACAGTTAAACCGAATCTTTTTGTATTGAACAAAATGACACAGAGAGATAACAAGAATGTCTTTCTGGTCTGGTGATTACAGCACTGACTTCCAGGTTGTGGCAAAAACTTGAATTATTTATGCAAAGTAGCACTGCTCCAGCAGGGGAAACTGTACCTCTCCTCACTCTAAGGTACTAAACATTGCGATAGTTAGGGTACTCTAATCCATGGATTCAAGTCCTGTGGGCTGAGGAGAAAATCAAATCCTATCTGACACATGCTTGGGGAGTTCCTTCATCACCATCATTTTTCCAGTTAATTCAATCTGAGCTGATGGGAGGTTTCAGGATGTCAACACTTGCCCCAGCTGTCCTTACAAACCGAGCCAGTGCCTCCACCCAAGGCAGCCAGAGCCCAGTAGCCAGACAGGCATGTCCTGGGGTGGACTGGTCTCGTGCTTCCTTCATGAGGCCTCCTAAGGAAATGCCAGCCATACGAGGGACATTTATTTGCACTGCACTTTACCTGTGTGGCTATTTAGGGGGGTTCTGCTTCCTTCTTCCTATTTTCTTAGCCATTTTTTTGACACTGAGCCCTCTGTAAAGTTTAATTACTTTCTCTCTGATCACTATACAAGAGGCTTGAGAGTTTTCTGATCATCACATCATGCTACATTTTCTGTGTTAAAATAAAACATGGAATTCAAGAGCTGCAGTGGTCCTCAAGCACCGAGCCTCACTGTACAGCTGGATGGGAAAGAGCTGAGCAGCAGCTGGGAAGCCTGCACCATGTCTGTTTGGTCAAGCCAAGACAGAAGCAAGAGCTCATGGTCACTAGTATTTGCTTCTAAGGTAAATCCTGTAGCTGATGGATCTGACTAGCAAAGGATGACATGCTCTTTTAACCTAGGGCAGGATACCCTCTCTGTCATTGCTCGTTACTTTCTCCCCACATAGGCTCTGTTCTGAAACAATTGCCCATTTTTTGCCTAGGTGATTTTTTAGGGAAGCCACACTATAGGAAGACAGCAGCATGCCAACACAATTGGGCCATGCAGCCTCCTATTATTCATATGAAACTTTGTTAGCACTGTGAACAGGCAGAGTCAGATGAGAATATGACAAAACCCTACATGCAGTGGCCCTTCAGACAGGGGTAGTGCTTTCAAAGGGGACATGGAGGTTTATTGCAGCAGTTCTTGCTAAGTAACCCCCTTGGGATTTGTCTGTGTGTGAAAATAATGCTGGTCTTGGTACACCTGAGATGGTGAAGAAGCAGGAGCAGAACTAGGAAACTTTTCCCTTCTCCCTGCCTCTTGAATCCAGCACACCAAGAGCAAGATTCTCGCTACCAACCAGCATTCCCCAAAACACCAGGGTGCATTGTAGGACTCACTGCCAAGGAGTGAATAAAGAGAGGTCTGTAACTGTCAAGGGGACTCATTTTTTATTTTTATGTTTTATTTATTTTATTTTTTTCTAAAGACATCCAAGACAGAGGCTAAGAAAAAAAGAAAACGAATAAAAAAGAAGACAAACAGATGAAATCTAAGAGAACCCATTATGTAGGCAGTGCTAGCCAGTGCTAATATGCAGTCTCCTTTGCTTCACTCATGATCTGTTCCTGCTTTGGCTGTGCAAACATGCATCCTCTGCCCACTGATCCTGTAATTAGGGTCAAAACTTGGAAACTGCAGCCCGCAGAGTGAGATGTCCCTCTCTCTGCTGCATGCAAGTATGACTCACTCCTGTAAGTCTGCAGCATAGAGCCTTTGGGCCTTATCCAAAAAACTACAATCTTGTTAACTTTGTATGACTTCCATTAGATAGCCTATGATCAGAAAGTTAAGTACTTGCACATTTTTTAAGAGCAGGATGCTATACTATGGGTTCTTTAGGGCAGAGAGCTTTTTCCTGTTTAAAACAATGGACATATAAGATATAAAATAAAATTTTTAGCAAGAGAGTACTGGCTTGCAGTAAAGTTGGAAGTACAATATGTGTTCAGAATTCAGTTTTCAATTGTAATTTACTTTTTATAGATTGTGAAAGATATTGCACTCTGGTTAAGCTTTATGATTGTAATGCAGAGCTAAAGGTTCTTTATATTCCTTTAAAATTCCATCCTGCTTAATTTTCTGGTCTTCCCCCGGATGAAACTATTAAAAGTATTATTAAAAATCTAGCCACCCCATTTTTCTTTAGGAATGCATTTGGTATCAATTTGCACAGCAAGAAACACAGTGCAGAAATTCACAACTGTGAAATGTCACAACCAAAATAAATAGTGAAATAAATGTCTAGGGCACCAATTTTGCACCTCCTCCCTATTGTGCAACAGATGGAATTTGACAACTATAGCTGAATGGCTTGAATTAAAGATTTCAGACTTTGTTTTCCAGAAAAGTATGCAGCAGGCAACCCATGTTTTCACACACCAGAAGCCAATCATGAGATTTACAAAAACCATCTGATTAAAATGTATGGGGTATTTTTACCAGATAGTTACGTGCTATTAATTAACATATTTCTCCACACAACATCTGTAGGAAAAATCTGGATTTTGTTTTCTGCTAAGTTATTCTTTGAAGGAAGAAATAGCTGGATCAGTGCTGCTCTTTTGCATTTTGCTTAGTGTGCTGGCACAGCATGCAGGCGGAGGCGGCCTCTGAGACACAATCTGTATGTGTCCCACCGTCACCTCAATGCAAACGAGATGACAGATCCTTGCTGAGCCTGAACTCAGAAGATAGGAGGACAGCATATTTTGGGTTGTCCTGCACTGATCCTGATCCCTGGGGTGGCTGGTTGTTGTATTGTAATAAAGCAGCACCTCAAAGTAAGCTTTGGATGTGTGCTCTTGGTCATGAGCACCCAGGCTAGGGGTGCTCCTTCCCATCCTTCAGGCCAGGAGCCCTTCTGGTGAACACCATGGCCTCCTCCCCAACCCTGAGCAGGTCCCTTGTCCCCTTAGCCTTGTCCCCTGCTTCAGACATCCTCTGTATGACCAAATCTCTCATTCCTGCCCACCTTGGGGCCCAGTTTCACACTGACTGAAAACACAGCCAGAGCAGGAGCACTTGCAATTCTCAGGGCCTGGTGCTTGCCCAGGAGCTTTCTATCAGGACTAAGGCATAGAAAAGCCAGAGGGGGAAGGAGAATTCAGCCTGTGAGTAGGTGGCTAAGCAGGGGAGTGCTCGGAGCTCGATGGTCCTTTGGCCTGGGCTGATGTAACATGGTGGACAGGAGGCTCAACAGAAATGTCACATGGAGACCGAGGGCTTTTGGTAGAAAGAGTCTGTCGATAGGTGCACTACTCACTCCTTTTTTCCAGTTTTGTGACTTCTGTCGCTGTTTAGGTTAAAGCATGCAGTAAAACTACAACTGGCTGCTATAGGGGATTCTGCTATGTGGGGAATGTGTATGTACACAAGTCTTCCAAACCATAAAGTTGTAACAGAGAATCTGAAATAAATTAATATTGTTGAAATTAATGAACTGAGAAATTGAAGTTCACATCACTACATGAACAAATTTATTAATATCTGTTGTACATAAATTAATGAGAAATGTCATTATGACAAAAATTAAACAACACTAACATTAAAGATGGTCTAAATTATGTTTCTACCAAGGAGTTAACTAGAAAAAAAGCAGGAGGTTTTGGCCTCTCAGTGTTTAACTGTTAAAAAAAAAATGAGACGACTGTCCAGGGATATTAATCTCCTGCCTTTTTATAGCACTTGGTGTACAGATTTGAGAGCAGGTGTACATTACTTGGCTTTGATCTTAGAGAGTCCTTGACTCGCTCAGCCCTGCTATTATGATAAAGCACAATTAGGAGAATGTCAAAATGGAGGTTTTGTGCTTAGGCGCCAGCTCTGGGGAAGGAAACTGAGGTTAGTGAGATTTCCACTGCCAGAGCTGGAGCAGTGCTGGGTCCTTGCCTGGCGGGTGAGCTGGCCTTGCCTGACATTACCAGAAGTGACCACGCTGTTCCTCGGCTGTCAGCATCGCCCGTCCCCGGGGAGTCTGGCCTGCGGTTTGCTATTAACAAACCGCTCCGAGGAACGGCACATGCGCGGGAGCGGGGATGCTTCCCACAACAAGGTGTCGGGATCGTTGGAAAAGTAAAGGAGCATGTTGCCGGGAAAGCACTTTTGTGGTGTTTCTCTCCACTGTGTGATGCTGGATGCCGAGCGATGGCATCGTGGGCTGTCATGTACAGCCATGCCAGGATGCACAAAGCCTTGTTCAAAACTTCCCGGTCTGACCCCCTGTGTGGGGCCGTGTTTGCTCCCGCGTTGTGCTGAGCATTGCGTTCGCTTTGAACCAGATGTGCCTTATTCTGCAAACATGACAATAACGGCTGGTTTCTCTCTTTTTCTTTTAGCTATGTCTGGGCTTGTAGTCCCGCCAATGTAAAGTCATTTTGTTTACCTACCGTAGCACCAAGCTTCAGAGGATGGGCTTAGGGGACAAGTTTAGTATATTAAGACATGCTGATGGAAACAGTGTCTTCAAACAGAATCAGCAACAAATCGAAATGCTACAAAAAAGACTTTGTTTAAAGATTTTATTTAAACTATTAAGAATCTACATGCAAACAACCTACTTCTTCATGAACAATTCCATTTTATTGACTGAATTTTTCTCATATTTTCACATTTCTCAGTCCTGGAGAATAAGGAAAAAGCGACGCCTATTTTGTATAAAGTTTCTGATTACGTCTTGGCTATGTCTAGTACTTGCTATGTGTTGGGAGAAACTTTGTGGATGCACCATTTTGATTATCATGAAACACTGATGAAAAATGCCTCCGAACATTTTTCTGTACTCATAACTAGATTCACAATGGTTGTGTATCTCTATAATGTGAAATATTTTTTTGTGGTGGAAAAAAGGGGGCCAAGGAGGTTATGAGCCATCAAACTGGAAAAAGGATGAATATATGATTAGAACAAAAAAACGGGGTGCGGGGGAGGGCGCGGGAGGGTTTATCATTGCTTAACTTCATCTTAATGAAATGGAACTTTGTAACTTATTGTAGTTAGAAATTGTACCTTTGATATTGAATTCTCTTGCCTTCAACAAGCACACTGACAGAGAAAAAATTGCTACTGTCTGTTGGTAAAAACCTATACTTCCACTGCTAGAGCTTCCTGTTAAGCAAGTGTGATCTGCAACATTTTTTCAACTTTTGCTAGCACTGTATACTATTGCATTCTTAGGCTACTGTGAAGTCTATGTTTCTTGTACCAGAAAATTGTCCTTTTGACTTCTAGATCCTTCTTCCCTAATGTGTTTTGTATGTGGTTATAAAATTGTAGACTTTTGTGATTTTGCCAAAGTTGTAGCTAAATATTTATACACTTGTCTTGAATTTTTTTCAGATCCACTTAAATATTTAGAAAAGCAAATTTTATTCCTTATGAAGCTTATAAGGAATAAAATAGTCTTACCCATTGCAACACTTTCTTTCACATAAACACTTGCAGTCACTAAGGGAATTTATTTTGTAACATATCAACTATAAATATTGTATTTATCTTTGAAATTTTGTATATTGCTTTTCATCATTTTTTTCTTGTATGTATTGGTTTTTGTCATGGCCTGGTATTGTGATGCTGAGAATAGCATTAAGCCAAGAACAGTTGCCTTCATGTTTTTCTTTTAAATAAATTAGCGTCCGTACATTTCATTTGTACTTCATAAAGTTGCTATTATTTAGACTTTCCATCCTTTTTTTATTATTTTTGAGGAAAAGTCAAATTCATTGTTTATTTTTATATTATTTTTAAGTTATCAGAACAAATAATTTTGAAAAAAAAGTTGTTTGTTGTATAGTCAAATCAAAATTGTGCCACATGGCTGTAATGAATACTAGTAGAATATGTGCATGTGATACAGCCACAAAAAAAGAGGAATCTATTTTGTGGTTGCATTTCTTTCTTTCTTTCTTTCTTTCTTTCTTTCTTTTTTTTTTTTTTTTTTCTTCTTTATTTCCTTTTGTTTGTTTGTTTGTTTGTTTGCTTTTTTATTTTATTTTTATTTTTAAAGATTGTAAAAAGTCATTTTTAGCTGCCACCCATGACTTTGCCACATAGCTGAACTGTGTTTACTGGAAAAAATCAGAGGCCTAAAGTTTAAAATAAATTCACTTCTGATGTTTTAATTAAAATGTTTGCCACATTAACTTCTCTGATGCCTTAAAAGTGAACTTCTTTGAAGAACTTTTGTGCTGTTTTATCACAGGCTTACACCACAATTGTTAATCACTACTTCATTTGGATGATTTCTGGTGTAAAAAAAAAAAGCACAAAACTGGTGTACAATTATATCACTCCTTTATGTGTCTATTTTCTGCTGCACTCTGCATACTCCTCAACCCTGCACTGTTTAAAAAAAGATAAAAGTTTCACGTGAAATCAGGATCGTACATAATTTTTAAATGTTTGGGGTTTGTTTATTTAGTTATATCAGTTTTTTTATGGGACTTTTTGTAATAGACCCATAGATGACTGTACTTTTTAAACTGGAATGACCTCCGTAGTGTATTGTGGCTGTTAGTGCCAAATCCATAGTGAGAAATGTCGAGTTTTTTTTTACTTTGCACTAAATAGTTTGCAAATGCAGCACTGCAAAACATTTTGCAAACTGCAGCAGAATTAAAGTTTTAACCAAAAAGGAGGGATCTTTTTTTTTTTTTTCCTTTTCTTCTTTTTCTTTTTTCTTTTTCTTTCTGGGCAAAAATGCACATTTTAGTAAAGTGTTTATTAAAGGGTTTAAAAGAATGATACAGTGTATCACAGCTGATAAATGCCTTGTGCATTTATTTTGTGATAACTAATAAGGCTTAGCTAAGTGGAAAAGCCTGAGAAGTCACTTTGGAACTGAATTGCCTCAGTTATATTTTGTCTAAGTAAGGTTTTGATCTAACGAAGAGGTCACGTGTACATGTTAAGAAAGTTTGCAAGTTTCTTCATAAATGCAACCTGTTTGTGTTTTAGATTACTTAGTCAATGCACTCATTGCTTCATTGTCTCCAAATTGAAAGCTTCACTAAATGGTAGATTTTACTGTTAAAGACCCTACAATAAGATTGTTTTATCTGTACATTTTTTCATATATTTAACTGTATAAAAAAATGTTCATTTTACACAATATTTAATTAAAGTATTTCTTGTCTGTGAATTTCATTTTTAGTAATTTTATCTGGTTTGATTATTAAAAAACTGACTAAAGACAAAACGAAAAAATGCAACACTGGGGGTTTCATTTCTAACTGTCAGCATTTGTAGTTATGTCTTGATTAAGAGAAAGTATAAACCATGAAGTGGGTTTTCCCTGAGAAAAGCCAGGATAGCCCAGGCAGCCCATGAGAAGACTGAGAAGAAAGCAACCTTCTGCAGGCCGGTGGTGACTTGGTGCTCAGCCTTGGTAAAGTATGTAACGAAAATTGTGTCCCAGAGACCCTTCTTGCAAAGGTACCAGTAGAGCATTTTTATTTTTCCTCCATTTTATTATGGCATGGTAAAGTTCTGTAAACAGGAAAAGTTCTTTTAAACATAGCACAGCCCAAATTTTCCATGCAGTGGTTTGACAATGAAGGTCAATCTGCTTGTCTTGTAAATGCTGATAAGAAAGCAAATGCTTTTGCTAATTATAATACTGAACACAAATATTTTATCCCTTGGACTATAGCACATGCAATGCACATATTATGTACCTGAACTGTGAATATGCTGAGGTGGGCATGACTCAGAGCCTCCTGCTCAGAGGGTGTTTGCACGGGAGACAGTTCCAGCTCTAAACCAGAAGTTGAGGCACACCAAGGCAAGTGCATGTCCCGGTAAAGGAAGGAAGTTCATTACGTGAGTTTTGTTCCATCGCTACCAAGGGCTGCTGGAAACTTCAAGAAGGCACTGAAAAACTCCGAGTTCGGAAGTAGATACATGTACATGCATGTGTATATATTGCCAAATGATGTGTAGCATGCTGTAGGTGCCCCATGCTTCTGTAGTTAAATGACGGAGTGTGATGAGAAGCTGAAACTTACTGCAGTTATATTCACAAAGAAGCAGAACCAGGATATTTAACTATATTTCTTGCAATATTTACATAGTTTTTATGTTTGATGAAAATAGATGCTAAAAATATAGAGCACTTTTTATTATTATTATTTTGCGTTGATAGTCATTTCACTTTGCATATGTATCTGTGTATCATGTTTAACCAGTGGCATAATCAGATGCACTCCACTAAAAATAAGATGGTTTATGGGGATGAAAGTCTCTATGATGCCTACTGGCACTGTTCCTTTTAGGTTTATTTCAAAGGTTTGAATAATGAGTTTCTAAATGGTTGGTCTAACACTCAATGCAAAAAAAAAAAAAAAAAAAAAAAAAAAAAAAATTGTGCTAAGAATGACAGTCCTAGAGCAATCTAGCACCTATGACATATCTGTATCTATAACTTGGTAACAGCCCTGGCATAAAAATATGTTGTGTCAGCCTGTACCAAGTTTAGAAATGCAAAGATGAAGATGATAAAATTTCCTTAATCAAAATGAAGGAATAGAGTGTCTAAAAGTATATGCCAATTATTGCAGAGCAGCTTTTTAAAGTCTTTCAAGCTTTTAAAGATTATTCAAAGCACTTGAAATAGGCTTCAATCTAATGCCTCATTTCATTGCATTAAACAGCCTAGTTAATAAAGAATCAATATATTCAAAGGGCAAGGTTATCTTTTGTCTATAAGGGGTGGTGTCATTCTGAACCTTTTATAGTTCAAATGCTGAAAAAGACCTCATGAAATCCATACTCATCAAGTGGGTCAACTAGAGCAATAAAGAGGCCCCTGAAAGAATGGCTGCACTCCTTTAAAACAACTATAAGTCTTATCTCCCCCGCATAGTGCTTGCGCAGAATCAGCCAGAAAATGTCAATTTCTCATCAAGACAAGAGGACCAATGATAATTTTTTTTCTAGAGAATACATACAATTAGGAGAATGCAGAAAGGCCCCATCAGTGATTTGTAGCTTATTATGTCACCAGCAAGCTGCGATCTACCACTAAGCAGATAATAAGGGCTGTTGATAACTAAAGTGTCAATATGCCAAAGAACGATTTTTGAATGTGAGCCCTTGTGCTTTTTTTCCCCTCCTCGTGCAGATCGCAGGGCCTGATAACCAAGCATCTGCCAACCGACACCGCATGCTGGACCGCACAATTAATGCCATGAATAAATAGCACAAAAGAGTTTAGATTCTTTATACTCTTTGAGACAATTCCCTGTTTTACCCTTCAAGGATTTCTTTTATGTTCGAATAAGGTTGCTTTTAATGAAATTTAAACTCATCAGAGGAAATCAAAACCCTCAAATCAGATTACAAATTGATTTTTTTGGTCACTTGTCATTACACAATGTACTGCCATAAGTTTTACAGGAACAGGAAGAGAAAGCACTGCGCCTTGAGTAAGAGTATGCAAACAGTCTTTAAAAAAGCACATGAAGGAGGAACAGCCCTAAAATACCACAAGTAATATAAAGTTTTAAAAAGTTGGTGTGCACCATTTAACAAGTGATCATTACTTTTATATTCATAAAATACTCGTTTGAAATAAAATGAACTGTACTAGAACTATAAATTGCATACACGAAATGATCAAATCCAAACTATCTCTGTTTTTTCTCATATATAATGCTACATTTCATTGTTACATACAAGAAATTAAATACTATTTCTCAGAGCACAGGTCAAAAGTAACAGATGGTGGAATTTGAGACCTCCTGGTCTGGAACACCATCTCAGTTGGTGACGTTGATAGTGCAATTTGGCCAGCTGAAATACGATGCTGGCAATATATGCTATATAGTCATGATTTTTTGATTTGTTGCACATTCAAATAAAGTAACAGTTGTACTATCATGTTTTTGTTTTCTTTTTTATTGACTTTGTATGGAAACTGAAAGGGCAGCTTGGAAAAAAAAAAAAAAGGTGTTGTTAATGGCTTACAAAATGGTAATTTTTGTTGCCCACAAAGGTTTTAGAGGATTTCTGTTGTTATGTGACTCTTTTGCATTTGCCCTGAGATAAACAATGTGAAAAACTCCTTTTTAACAAAATACATTAACTACCCTAGATCAGACCCATTATGGGTGGTGAGGGCACAAGTGAAATCTGCTCCAAGCAGGCAAAAATCATAGCATTATACAGATTACTTTTTGTGTAAAATCTCAGAACAAACAACCGAACAAAAGAGGAAATTTGAGTCTGGAATTGGTCAGAGTAATACAGCTGATAAACTTTGAAGTTGTATTGTGGATACTTTGAGGATGTACTGATGATAATAAAATGCAGGCTAGAGACAGCAAGGGGAAGAAGGAGAGAAGAAAGGAGGAAGGCATGAGAGAGCTGCACAACAAGACGTGGTGAAGTTGCAATCTGTGGGGCCAACGGCTCCAAAACAGCTGCTGCCTCTGCCTGGCCATGGGGCCTGGCACCGACAGTCAGAGACATGGAAGTGCTTTGAAACTGCATGTGTAGAAATAATAACGACAATAAAGAACTGTCTCACGAGGCAGTTTGGGCACCAAGCATAGCGCAGTGAAAAATTAAGAAGAGCCACCTTGGCCTGTGGGCTGCAGACAGGCTGGGTGGGCTGGGGCCAGGGCCCACAGCCAGGCAGCTTCACTGGTTGGGGAACATAAGTGGGGAAAACAGGGAAGTATTTGGGAGAAAAGTTTCCAAAATGTAGCCGTTTTATGGTGTAAAAAAAATGGTGCATTTTGTAAAATACGGAATTCCTGTTTTTCCATTTTAAGGAAAAATGGAAAAAGTCCACAGAATAGGATAAAGCAGTTATTGGGACGCTGGTTTTAGGGTAAAGGCACAAAATTTGCTCTAAATCAGAAAGAAGCACTGCTGGCATTAATCCGTGCAGACATGACCCTGCTGGCGATGCTGAACACGGTCAGTCCCGTTTGCCAGTACCATGAGCAGGCAGCAGGGACGGGGACAAGGGCAGCGTGGTGAGGAGCTGCTCGTCCTCCCGCAGCATCACCGCCTGTCCAGCCGTACCCTGCAACGTAACTCATCGCTGCTCAGGCACCTCTTACGCTGTGATTGATACGTGCTTGCGGGAGCGAGGAAATAAATCTTTTTTTTTTTATGGCAGGAGGTGGGAGGAAAATAAAAGAAATTTACTGTTGAATTTTGTAGAAGTTAAATCAACCACCAAAATCTCCATAAAACACTCCAGTTAGAGCAGGGTGTCAAGAAAATAATTTTGGGGTTTTCTTGCATGTGCTGTACTGCTGAGGGCCGGAGGGCTTCCCCACTGTTCAGCATCCACATTTCTCATTCACTTTTGCTTTATTTTCAGTCCACGGTGCCATGTCTGCATCACTTGGGGACCAGGCACTTGCGTGAGTGCTTTTGCCACATTGCATCCCCAAGCAGCCTGAGCTGCCAAAAGCCGCGGTGCTGTTTGGATGCTGCTTTGCAGAATGGTTTGTGTTTGCTTTATGTTACCGGTGGAGGAGAAATCAAGACCATTGCAGCAGGCCAGCAGAACGAGCAGTTACCTCTTGGTTAGACAGCATGCAAGAACTGCTATCCCATTCTTCTGTAGGAAAAAGGGGCCAAATCCCAGGTAGGACAGAGGGGAACCTGGAAAACAAATGCTTCCCCCTCATTCAGTGCTGCATTGGCTTGTGCCAGCCCGCACGCTGTGGTTTGCTGTGGGTGTCATGTGTAGTCAGTATGGATGGGAGAACCTTAAGAGGCTGCTGTGCAGCAACCTTTCAGAAGTCCTGCTGTTTATCAAAGCATAAAAAAATGAACATTGTTTTTCATGGAGAAAGTACTAGTAGGCCTTTTCTTTTTCAGTTCTCAAGCAGTATTTACTGACCTGCTGAAATGCAGCTGTAGGCTCGCTGCCTTAGGTAGGTCTATGCCAAGCCTTGGCTGCCCACTGTCCCCACTTAGCTCCGGAGAGGGACCTGAGGGACCTGCTCTGAGCACAGAAGAAACACAGGCAGCAAGCAGTGTTTCTGAGATACGGTGTCCTAGCAAACCATCTTTATGGTATTGCACATAAAGATGTCTAAAATGCTCTCGATAGCTCTCTTTCGCTAGCTGTGAAATGTCACAACCAAGAAACTGGAATGGCTCAAAGAGTAGTAGACACATATTAGTGCAATTAGCTACACAGAGTGTTTATGTTGCTGATTAAATGCAAAAAATCTGCAATAGATCATTTTCAACTTTTTTTTTTTTTTTTTTTAAATCCTGGCCGGCAGTTAGCAGAAGCAAATCACCCACACATGCTCTCCAGGTGCTGGCCCAAATATGAAGGAAATAACCAACAGAAGCATAACAGAAGGACAATGTTTTCCACCAAGCCTTGCAACAGGGTGCGAGGTGTCTTTGAGCAGCTTCATCTCCCACAAATCAATAGAGGAGAGTATGTGCTTTCAGGCCAGCTTGCTGGAGCTTGCTAAGCAAGGACTTTCATACTGTAGGGATGCCACAATATTAGCCAGGGATAGGAAAGTAAAGATGTTTGTTGTTGTTTTTTTCTCTGCTGAAATTTTCCATTCTTAATGGAAACTGACATAAATAATTCTGGTTTGTGTGAGCTGCCTGTACTTCACACTGCTCCTATAGTAAAATCAAATACAAAGTAAAGCAGGAACAACAGGTTTGGGTGCTAAAATAAACATTTCAGCATCACAACTGGACCACCTCAAGGTCAAATTTCCATTGTTTTCTTTCATCATTTTAAATTTTCTCTTTACCTTAATAAAACAACCCTTGTCTTGCAGTCTTCTGACATGATCAAAAGAGAAAGCCTTTTCATTGTCAGGCTGTAATGGCCATTCTGCCCCATATTTTTAATGTGAAGATTAAATATTTATACACTGCAGGTCAATAATAGGCACTGAGTGGGAAAGCCTTGCTGCTGGTGGGACGGGCTCCCCTCTCCATCCTACCTGGGATCTGGCCCTTTTGCCTTATAGTGTTAAACCTGGTGACAATGATTACTCCAATGGCACAGAAGTTTTTGTTCATTTCAATGGATTTGGCTGCTTCGGGTCAATGACTAATTCACTCAAAACTGAAAACCTGACTGGGAGCTGGAAGAACAGAAAACGTTTTCCTCTCTATGTCTGTGAATGAAAAATAGATTTGAAAGGATGAGATCTGTTAGTTTTAGCATCCTGGAAGACATGGTGACCAGAAACCATCTATTCAATATTTTATTCGTTGATTATAATATCTCCTTTGCTTTATTAACTTGTTAGCTTAATCTATTAACCTGAAATGCATAAGGTGTTTAGAGAAGCATACTTTTGCATCCAGCACTTTTTAGGTGGGGCTGTGTAGCTGGTGAAATTAATGCCATTCTCATCGCAGTGTTATTGAACTCCTATTTCCTTCCAAGAACTTGACACCTCATAATACTAAGGGGAATGCAACATCCAGCATTTTCGTAGACATAGAAATATAAATGAATACTAAATATAACGGCATACATGAATTAAAATAGTTAAATTAATGAAGGTCAGCACCCTGATCTGCCAAAAGAAATGCATATTCAGAAAAAAAAATAAAAATGTGAACAATAATAATAAACATTTGTTAATAATGAGAATAATCTCTCCTTATGACAACAAATAGGCATTTTGGGAAGAAAAAAAAAAAAAAGAAAGAAAAAAGAAAAGCTAGACTGCTAAACTGGATAGCATTTTCTCATTATTTTTAGTGAAAATCACATATGAAACCAGTAATTTATATGAGGCCATTCTGATTAGGTTTTAGATAACATTTTCCTTAAATTTTGATGGAAACTGACTTGTAGCTTTCTCCACAATTTTTTTTTTTCTTTTTGCATTCCTCTTGGTAAAGTTTTGGTTTCCTTTTTTCTCCCTTTCTGTTTTGCCTTCTTTTTTCTCCCTTGCCACCTCCCAGAGTGGGTGTTTGGGCCAGGGGGAGGGAGAAAGCTGCAGATCTGAATACCTGCAGAATCAGAGTTACCCCATGGTCCTAAGCCTTTTGACTTTCCCTCTCCTTTCACAGAAATCCACTTTTCTTCTTTCTTTGCTTGACCCATATACCACTTAATTCAGATTTAGCAATTACACTCCTCATGCTACTTATTAAAAGTGATGTGCGTAAGTCGCCTTTCCCAGCAGACTCCTCCTGCTGCCGCTCCCGTCCCTGTTCCAGTTGTTTGATCTGTCAGTGGATGTGGAAACAATAAAAGCGGGGATCAATGCAGTCACTTACAGCAGCCCCTGGGGAGCAGCCTGGGCTCTCCCAAAGTTGCTGGAGGAAAAAAACAATGCAGGACACTGGCTTCAGATAAAACCTTCTCGTGAAATGTGGGTACTTCTGTCAGAAACACTTTTACATTACTGGGCGATGGAAAAGACACCCGTTATCATCTTTCTGTGCTGTATTTACATATAGAAGCATGTGCGTGTTGCAGCCTACAGTAACTTATCTAACACCGATTTATTTATTTATTTATTTATTTTGCTTTTAGCTCTTTTTTTTTTTTTTTTTTTTTTTAAATACTCCCCTTTGGTGGCCATGCTGTGATGTTGGGGAGCAGATGCCCCAGGACGGCTGCCCCGAGCCACTGCCGGTGCTCGGCTGCTTGTGGCACTTTGGGGTCAGCCCAGGGCAGCGGGGCAGCAGCTCTTCTTTAGAGCCCGCTTTAGCATGGTCTGATCTCCTGCAATTCTGTTTGTAAGCTACATTTGGCTATCTCGCTTAAACTAACGTGCGCTTACAACAACCTGGTCTGTATTTACAACAAAAGCTGAGCCCGAGCACTGCTTGTGGCTGACTGCAGAAGTGTTTGGAGCATCGTTTTGCTGCAGGGAGGCAGATGACATCTGTGTGCTTCCAACAAGGCAAATCCACTCGTTTTTGCCACCCCGCTCAGCCACGCGAGCCAAGCACCGTGGCAGCACGCAGCTCAGGGGCTGAGGCTCTGCCTTGCAGCACAAACCACCCCAAGCGGAGCTGTGCAGCGCGCTTTGGTGGCTTGCAACACGTGCAGGCATCCTGGGCGTGTGAGCTTCCTTGGGCAGCGCTGCAGCCAGGTACAGGCGTGCCAGCAATTAGCAAAGTCAAGGTGTATTTCCTACATCATGCAGCTGGGGGCATTTTGTAACTCGTTTTGCCAGAGAAAACTTGTTATTTAATTGCCTTTGCTGCTGCTGGATCCGAGTCAAAATGAGTGGGAATATCAGGTCCTGCCAGATATATTCAATCATATTACTGTTTTTTTTTTTTTTTTTTTTTTTTCCCCTGAATGGAAGTGGTGTGCCAGTAAGCAGTGAAGCAGTTAAATACGGATGCGTGGATGCCAGCAATGCTGTGATTTCAGAGCGAACACCCCACCAAGAGGAACGAGGAAAACACACATCTCCCTCGGAGCTCCTGCCTGTCCCCACGGGGAGTTTAGGGGGAAGATAATTCACAGTGGCTTGGCCAACTGCTGGAAGTAGGGTATTTCCTATTCGTTCTGATAACCAAGAACAATGTCTTACATGGCCCCAAAATAAAAAGTGAAAAACTGAAAATTCAGACAGACGCGTTAACGAGTGGCCTGAGCCTGGAGCAGAGCTGGGGTCAGGGGTGCCCCCACACAGCCCCCAAAGAAATTGGGTGGAGAAGGGAGAAAAGAAATGTCTAAATGAGCCCAATACTGATTATCAGGTTCCTAAGTGGCAATCTAATTTAGCTATATAAAATCATGAAAGGGAAAGAATTAATTGATACTAATGAGTTATACGAGATAGCATCATAATTAATTCCTAAATAGAAAGAGGACATAGGCTGGAGCGAGGGGGGGGGGGGTGGGGGGAATAAGACTGGCCTATATATCCTGATAGATTACAAAGGGTATTTGAAATGAGAAACAAACTGCCAAAGTCAGGACGGGAAGAAGTTACAAAATCATCGCCAGCATGACCAGGAGCCCGTCCTCTCTCCTTGTGCCTGGCACCACTTTCTGAGTCCTGCCCAAGGTGGGCAGCGGGGTGCTTGGGCCCCTCGACACAGATTTGATTTGACTTTTTTCTACCTTCCCCCAAATAGCATTGCTGAGTAAATCAGAGCATGATCCCACGGCAAGTTTGCATTAAGTTACAGCTCTGGTATCACCGCAGCTACTTAGACAAGGAGTTTGTACGTGATACTTGGAGCAAAGCTGCCTTTTTCCACTCCGTTTTGGACCTACTGACTCCTCTGGTGTGTAAATCACAGGTGACCACTCGTGTGCTGGAGGACAAAAAGCTTTGATGGATCACAGAAACAATAAATTATCTATGGAAAGGGCATTCTTTTTTCGGAAATCCCATAAAATTATCATCACATGTTGACTCCACTTTCATGAATATGAATCAGAGACCTCCGTGGCCTTCCTCCTGAAAACTGACATTAAAAGTTTTGTTCATTTTTTATTTTTATTTTTTTCCTTCAGAACTGGGTTTAGTTTTAAAACAAATTCCATCTGCAGAAATTAAATTTCAGTTACATTACTGTACGAGTACAGAGTACGCAGATTTATCAGTGCTGGGAAAACCACGGATAACTGTTTGTGAATTAATGGCCGTGTTCACAGAGGGAGCAAAGCCGTTCACAGCCAGGGCTCCTGGCTGATAAAATTTCGAAGGGCGTTTTCAAAAAGGCGGCTTAACATCCACTGGCTTTCAGAGAGGCAGGACAAACCGAGCATCTTCTTTTGGACGTTGGAGAAGCATTGAGCATCCGTACGTGAGCCAGCACAACCAACATCCCGCACATCGCGGTGAGAGCAGGCGCAGCCGAAGCCGCAGGAACTTCTGGTGGAGCTCAGCAGAAGAGCTGGGCTGAATAAAGAAGGGCTGGACGAGGCACACGGGTACTGTAGGGCCAGGGTAGAGGGGAGCAGAGCCCAGCCTGGCCGGCCCTGATGTCTGCCCGTGGCTGGGCAGTGCTTTCAGGTGCTGCTCTGCGGGTGGGGAGGGGGCTGCATGCAGCTGGAAGCTCCCACACCTCAGCTTGCAGGCAGTGTAGGATGATTATTATTATTTTTTTTTTTCTCAAAGGAATTTCATACAGAAACTATTTGAAATAGCCTTTTTAAATTTATTTATTTGTGTTATCTAGTGGAAGCCACTTTCCCATTGGACACTCCACATCTAGTAAATGCCAAAAATTAGAAACCTGTGGTATTAAGGTAAATTTTTAATTTATTGTGAAAAATCACGGAGTTTTGGCATATGCTGAGTATTTCATGTCAAGTCCATCTGAATACCCGGTGTTAAAAATGTAAACAAAACAATCAGTGACCAAATCCATTTGATCCTGGCGTCAAGGCCATTCATAGAACTGAAAATTATTTAGTAAGTCCGGCTCAATATGAAATAATTATTTCAAATCAAATGATTTTCCTTGGCCAACAGGTCAGGCAGGGAACAAGCAACCTATTGAAAACACATACTGCATCCTGACACGGCGTGAGGACGTATCGACAGCCAGGAGAGGGGTGAGACGCTGGATGAGAACAGGATGGGGAACTAGAGATGTTTTTTGGCAGAAGCCTCCAAACCTCTCTTGCCAGGGCCATGTGTCCCCTTGTGCCACCTCCTCCTCTGTGATGTGCCATCACTGCTGGGCTCAGAAATGGGCAAAGAGGGGGGCAAGGAGGACACCAGGAGCACTAGCAGGCAGTGGGGTCTCCTCACCGCCAGCATAACGCATGCTCTGCTCCCAGGTCAGCTGCAACCCCATCGCCGTGGAACAAGAGGAAGCCGACATCTGTCGGATTTGCTGTTAAATAAGCCAAACCAGGAGTGGGATGGAACCACGCAGAGAGATGGTGACGTTTGGGCATGTTGGGAGAAAATAAGTATTTTATACACAATGCCCTGCGGCCGGCTTGCCTGGTGCATTCTTATTTTGCTTCTCTAAACGTGTAACTTCATCCTTTAAATACTGTGTGTACTGGAAGTTTTAAAAACAGTCAGCTACTCTTTTCTTGGTATAAATAAAAAAAACAGTAAATGAAAGTAATCTTTGGATTTCCAGCTGTCTTTCTTTGGGTCTGCCTCCCAGTTTAGTGCTGTCACAACTACTTCTTTCTCATCAGAATGCATTCATAGTGATGCACATTTCCTCAAGCTCCAACTGAGACGGAGCTTTAAAACTGTTTTTAATAATTACACCTCAAATTTGCCGGACACCCCAAGGCAGTACCTTAAAAACAAACTGAGCACGAGCTGAAGAAAAATATTTGAGGCGAAGAAAAGCTTGCAGGTTTCACAAACACAGTCAAAACAAGAGGCTCTCCTCTGAAGTCCTGCTCTCACGTGGGAAAGCCGGTTGGACGCGTGCACAGCGCTCTGCCGAATGAGCTGCTGATAAATCTAATCCTGAAGGATTGGAAATGAGGTAAAAGAAATTTTGATGAAAATTATGTACATGTACTTTGACAAGCTCATAAACACTGCAGCCATGATAAGTTTTCTTATTTTTTTTTAAGACCTGACACAACTGTATAAGCCCAAACTCTAATTTTTACAGCCCTGGGTTTGGAGATCTGTCATTGGGAGATATAATGGAAAGAATAATTGCTTGGTGGCTGCACAAACATGAGATGTGTTGTCAGGCTGCAGTTTGGAGGCTACATCTGGCTTCGGAAATGATTGATGCTGTCTCTGTGTGTGATTTGGGAAACAATTTTTTTTTTTTTTCCCTAACACAACTGACATGCTGAACCTTAGCACAGCCGGAGCAATTAAATCATTATTAATGAAAACTTTTCATTTATTCCTTCTACTTTCAAATGCATCTTTCGAGTGCAGCATTGCAACACGCAGCAATGGCAGCGAAAGTAGGCATGTGATTTCAATTTGAAATTAAAAGTCATGTCTGAATAACAGAACAGCATTCTCATTTCCTAATACTCTGCTTTTTACTACTTTGCATTCAACTGTGAAAAGTCTTTTAAAACTCTGAACAGCAGTAAAACTTGAATGAATTTTTGACCCATTATTGCATAGCGGGTGCGCTTTCCAAGTTCGAGAGACTGCCAAGTTCTCCCCACCTAATATTTCCACTTTAATTGTGCCACTTGAGAAATTTACGTGCCTCAAAATATGGCATGAATCTTACGCTTATTGCAGTATCATTAGCAGCAACATTTAAGCAACATCTGTGTGCTATAGAACTAATTGAAGTAGCAGAAGTGGCAGCTGTAAATCCACAGGAAGATGGCAGTTTGCACCCAGCACTGCTGAGTTAGCGGGTAACTGTCAGCCTGTTCCTGCAATCTGCTCTCGAGGACTACGGTACAGGCACACAATGTCCAAAAAAATACAGCGAGTAGGCTAATGATCCTATTAACCACTTTGCTGCACCAATTTGGCTGTTTTTCCAGTTTCCTTGTTGAATTTCATTATATATTTCACTGTTCCAGTAAAAAGTCCAGTACGAGATGTGTTTGCTTTTAAGCCACTTAGTTCAGGGAGTGAAGCTCCTTCTCGGTTGAATTAATGTGCAAATGATTTTATTTTTATTTTTTAATTCCATATATTTTTCCAATTTTTTTTTCCATTGTTTAATTTTTCTTCATCGCACGCACCTCGGTGAAAAAGAACTTTTACCAACTGTTAATGCTGGTATTTAAAGCAATGACATTTTCCTCCCCGGGATGTAACATTTTCAATAATCAATACAGCGGCGAGGGGGGACGGCTGAAGTCTTTTTTAGGTGTGCGGGTTAAAGCACATCTTCATCCGAGCCGGGAAGGTTGCTGCGCCGCACGCGTGGCCTGCAGCTCATCAGGGCACTGCCGCTGATTTGACTAATTGGTGATTACGAAAGGAGGAAGGTGTTTAAAGTAGCATGTCCTGGTATTACCGCGTAATCCAGGCACACGGCATATCAGGACTCCAGAGTGTCTTTGAGCATTACCCACATTTCCATCTTCATTTGCTTCTTGGGGGGAAACACAGAGGGTTTAGAAACCTTGAGATATAATGGAATGTAATGTAATATAGGCAATGTGATGTAATATAATAAATATAATATAATATAATATAATATAATATAATATAATATAATATAATATAATATAATATAATATAATATAATATAATATAATATAATATAATATAATATAATATAATATAATATAATATAAATAATATAATATAATACAATATAATATAATATAAATAATATAATAAATTTAATACATATAATGCATATAATACAATATAACACAAGATAATACAATACAATACAATATAATATATAATCTATATGATATGATATAATAACATAATATCTTATAATATACTGCAATAAAAGGCAATAAAATGTAGCGCTAAGCATGACTCCGTGGTGTGAGAGCCATGTTCCTCGATGACCCCACATCGCTGCGAGCAGTGCCCACGCTCCACCCGTGAGGCCGTGCATTGGTGTCGGGGTGCGGAGCTCCACGAGCCCCCGTCCCCCTCCTTCCTTCCCCGGGCCCTGGGGCAGGAGGAGCCCGGTGCGGTGCTGGGGCCGTGGCCGTGCTCGCCGAGGGCCCCGCTTCATTAGAAGCCCGGCACGTCCGCCCGGCTGCCATGTGACGTGCCGCGAGCCGCCGACATTTGTTGTCTTAATGCACAAGTACTCGGGGACCCAGCTGATAAGGGACAAACTGTTCTGAATCTGCTGAACTACACGCTTAGGGTGGCACGGACCCCGGCAATATTGAAAATCAATAGTCACGTGGTGGTTTGAAGGTTAGAGGTCTTCTGAATTAACTTTCTAGTACTAAATTACCAGCCCTTCTTCTTCTTCTTTTTTTTTTTTTTTTTATTTGTCTATTTATTTATTTATTTCTTCATTTTGGAAGCACTGGGAAGATGCTTTTGCATTAAAGATACCTCACTAAATTGTGCCTAAGAGTGAGAGGAGAAAAGAGCTAAACTTTTTAACACTTTGTGTGATAATTTAGACCTGAAGGTATTTCTCATGAGCAAATTTGGACAAAACAAGAAGGCACCGAGACATCAAACATGCTAACGGATCTCAGAGCATTATTTGCACCCTGAAAATGGAAATATGTGGCAACTGTGGTCTTTAACTCTTATTGTCCACAGTGCCCGTACTTACGTAATACTTAAATTAATGTATGTTTTGTTTTTAAGTACATTTAAAATATATAAAGTAATGGTATTGCTTGAAATATTTAGTCATTAGAAAAGAACTAATTACATTGTCATAAAGGATTTGAACACTGAGGGCAGTGTGGAGGCCCGTGGAGATGTACGCATTGTCTTTCACCCATGGCACAAAGCTCTGCCAAGGATGACCCCGGTGTGAAGCTCCTCTCAGGCACATTCACAACTGGGCTTTGGCTTCTCTGTTTGCAGGTATTGTGAAAAACAGGGCATATTTTAATTCATTAAATAGTTTCTTGTTTAAGTCTACTCCACCATGTCCCTTCCTCTCGCTCTCATTCCCCTGGCTACATCAACAGCTGGGATTTCGGCATCGAATATCTGCCGTCTGGCTTAGCCTTCACGGGAAGGGTTAACAGGCACCTAGGTTGCCAGGTGCAAAGTTAAAAAATACTAGATCGATCAAGTAATTAAAAATGATAAAAAGTAATCGTCCTTCTGCTGGTGCCTTGGCAGCCCAGAGGAGCCAGGGCCGTGGCTGTGGGCGCTCTGGGGGAAATGCTGCAGGGGAAGGATGGGGCTGGATGTTGGATGTCCGTGGGAAGCAGGCTGTGGGTGCTGAAACAAGGAGCTGTGCCGGGTGGCTGGACACCGCGGGGGCCTCCTGGGTCCCCTGCCTCACCACGGGCACTATCGCCACGGGCAGGGGCATCCTGGGCTGCATGACCACCTTTGAGGAAGAGATCTGAAGTAGTGGCCGCAGTGCTGAAGCAGCAGTTTGAGCAGGAAAAAACACTTGCAGGGACTTTAGACATTGCTAAACTCTTTCTTACTGCGTCGCAGAAACCTCTCCACAGCCTTATTTCTAGAGGTGCTCAGCTTTTTTAAGGTTTATAGACTGGGTGCAGCTTAAATTTGGTTTTCTCTTATCACAGCGTAGCACTGCACGTGTACGTGGCACTGTCCCAGGACTTGGCCATGTTTATTTGCCTGGATGCCAGAGTGGGACCCTCTGGAACCAGGGGTTTTGTCACAGGCATCAGGGTTTGCCACCTGTGGCCCAAGATCCTCGTTTACACCGCTGGAAACATCATGGGGCAAAAGCCAGCGCGTGCAAAATGAAATGCACCATCGGTTATACTCGCACGTGAAACCCGACGTCTACTTTTGAGGAGTGTTTGTGCGTATTAAAAATCCCCACCTGAACACAAGCAGAAAGAAAATTCAAAATACACCGAAAAGATCTGTGAAAACCACTCAGGTCTGACTACTGAAGTAAACCAAGAACCTCCAACCCCCCCAAATTGTGCATTATATGATTTTGCCGGACAAACACCAAGTTTCTTGCCTTAAAAATAATTGTGAACTTAACCTTTTCAGCTCTGGCATGATAAGTGTCATGTTCATCCCGGACACTGCCACATGTAACTTCTGTTTGTCTCAACCTGCCTTCCACCCCCAGCACTGGGGCTGTTTTTGGGTTTAAGCAGGAGGCCTGCAAACACACCACAAGCATGTGCTGAACACCCGAACCCGGGACACGTGGCACTTTGATAAAAAAGTCAAACTCACACAGCAACGAAGACCAAGTTGTTGCTAATAAAATAAAACCTGCTGCTAAGCATCTGTTTGGACTCCACCTAAGGCAACACTTAAGCACACACAAAAACTTCCCCTATTTAAAAGCTCTACTCACTTCATATGGGATTCACGTACGCGCAAATTCTCACATAAACGGGGCTGTATCAAGGTATAAAGCAGGAAAATCTTCCTCTGTTCATCTGAGATTTCTCCTATCATAAACTTTTGATTAGGTGGTGTATATGTTATACTACAGATAAAAGTTTCTAGTAGAGTTTTTCCTCGGTTACTGTATGTATATAAACCTGCCGACTGCCAGTGCGTTGCATGGGCACAGGAAGAGCAGGCACTGCTATGGGAGACTTTTTTTGGTTTTGGTGTAAAAAAGAGCTAGAGCTTTAAAGCCATCGTTTTAGTCTAGCTTAAACTAATATTTTCTGCTTTGTACATAGGCAAAATAATCCTATAGGAAATGTGGAAGATTTATTTTTTTCTAACCATTGTTCTTAAGTAGTGCACAATTATCTTTATGTTTATTTCTATCAGCAATCTTATTAATTCCCATACTACTTCTGGACCATGCTCGCACTACAGAAATAATTTTAATTGAACATTTATTAAAACAAATGCTTTGTCAGGATATACCCACTCCATCTGGCTGCACTGGACAGGCATTATTTCCTGGATGTGTCTGCTTTATGCAACGTCTTCTCACACAGATCTCACTGACTACCAGAGATCATGATTAGATTGTTGTGGATTTTGTTCAACAGCATTTTCTGCCACAGCAGTCTCGTTGACATTAGCTTATACGCACACTCTCCGCAGGACTCTTCCTCTTCTGCTGCACAGAATACGTTTTATTCTGGAAGAACATCGTTAGCCCACAAATCTGACAAAAGGCAGAGATCTTCTATAAATAACCCTCACTGCAAGGCTTGATGGGCTGCATCTTTTTCTTTCCATTTCTCTTTTCTTTCTTTTTATTTTTTTCCTTTTTTTCTTTTTCTTTTTCTTTTTCTTTTTTTTTCTTTTTCTTTTTCTTTTTTTTTTCTTTTTCTTTTTCTTTTTCTTTTTCTTTTTCTTTTTCTTTTTCTTTTTCTTTTTCTTTTTCTTTTTCTTTTTCTTTTTCTTTTTCTTTTTCTTTTTCTTTTTTTTTTCTTTTTCTTTTTCTTTTTCTTTTTCTTTTTCTTTTTCTTTTTCTTTTTCTTTTTCTTTTTCTTTTTCTTTTTCTTTTTCTTTTTCTTTTTCTTTTTCTTTTTCTTTCTTTCTCTTTCTCTTTCTCTTTTCCCTTTCCTATTCCTTTTTTTTTTTTTTATTCTTTTTCTTCATATATTTTTGCTCACAATTATGGAGATGAGAGTCTTGATAAGAAATAAAATATGAGTCATGTTCCAAGAATTAAATTTCAGCCCTTGAGAATAAAACAAGAGAAGCTTTTCCCTTTCTGCCTCCCCAAAACAGTCACCTACTGGCAAGCAGCTTCCAAGTGCCACAAAGACCTTTTTTAGCACACTTGCTCACTTAGCAGCCAAACATTATTTTTATTGTTGGTATCAAGAAGAAACACAAAACAAATAAGAGACACTCAGAATTCAAAAAAAAAAAAAAAAAAAAAGGCAGTATTGTGCAGTTAATCCTCTATTCATGGTTATATCAAAGCCCATTTTTGTTACTTTTGCCGTGATTCATCTTAATGAAAACCACTGTTTTACAGCATATCTCCTTCAGCCCAAAACTGGTAGCCATGCTTCTCTCTCTGACCAGACCGTGGGAGATTTAAAGCTGTTAGTTCAGACAAAAGAGGAAGTGGTGTTCCCTGAAACTCCAGAATTTAGTTTAATATTTTCTAAACTGCTTGGTTTTCATTTTTGCATCAAAAGCCTGTGCAGTCTCTATAAAAGTAACTGTGAAGTCTCCTTCACACCTAACCTTTAAACTTCTTTTCTGTGATCTGGTCATTTTTCACCCTTTCTTTGACAGCTTTGCACACAAACTTCATTATCACTTTTTGAGCAAGGTTCCTTTTTCAGCATTTCTGCTTTGTGTAGAAGCACCTTGAGGCAACCGGGAGCTCCTGGCAGGGTCATGCAGTGTCCAGAAATTCTTGTGCAAGGTAGAAGTATCACCCAAAATTTTGTATTTCCAGCAGTGGAAATACACCTGTCTGCCTACTGAAGTAGGTCCACTTCAGGGAATTTAACAACAAGGTCATTTAGTGTCTGATTTTTCTCATGTTGTTTTCTGGTTTCAAGGTTTTTTATACTGATGTGACCCTTCCGTAAATGTGAAGAAATATTTATTATTAAAAAGTTGTTTTGAATAATCTCATTATCTTTAATGTGGGTATCAAAGTCACATTTAATTGGCCACAACATCATGGAACTGCTTTGAAACAAATGTACATAATTTATTTGGGCACTTCAGATAATGGTAAGTAATAAACAAATATTCTATTTTTTTTATTATTATTTTTTTCATCACAGGTACCCTGACTTGCTAAAAAGCACTGCCCCAGGAAGCTAATACTTTCCTTTCTTAAGGATAGAATGACAAAATTTTAGATATTTTTTTTTTTGTTTTTTGGGGGGGGTGAGGGGTGGGGTGGGGGGATGGTGGGGGACGACATAACTAATCCTCACCTTTGTTTAGCTGCAATTTCCACAGCCTTGCTTAGACCATTCTTCAATAGACGGACACATCTTCAGAAATTTACATAAACAAACAGCAGTCTGTACATGAGGTTTAATTTTCTTGCAGGTGGAAAACCATAAAGTCAGATTTGAAAGGAATTTATTGAAAGATTCCCCCAAGGCCAACCGATACCATAAAATAAGGTGTGGTGTAACGAGGTGACATTTCTGAAGACTGAAGAAGTTTCCATGGTCTTGTAAACCTTTGGAGATTATTGGGTTGTTGAGGGTCCAAAAGCAGGAATGAACCTCATCCAAGCCCAGGGATTCAAGAAGGATCAGGATTAGCTTCCAGAAACTTGGAAGAGAGATCAAAGTGCAAGCGCTGGGCAGGATGATATTCCAGGCTAGCAGTATACCCTCATAACCAACCTCTGAGCACATCGGTTATACATCATTTCCAGTGAATTTGAGATGCAATGTTTCTACGAGAATTTAATTTGAAAATGGTAGAAGAACCTTAATTTAACAGAATGTCTTCACTGACGGATGGTACATGGTGTCGAATCCACAAACAGTCTGTCTGTTTGGTTTTATTGACTTCTGTTGTCAGGCAAGGAAGACCATGACTCACAGACATCTAGCACAGACTGTATTTTTTCTTCTGAAATTGTGTCTGCAAAATATGGCTAGAGTTGTTCCCTGTCCAAGGAGGTAATGAATTCTCTACAAAACTTGACGTTAATTATTCTTCTGACTGTGATAGCAATAACAAGGCCTAGTTTTTCCTCAAAGAAATGCAGATAAACACAACTTTGTAATTGTGTTTTCCTGAATAACTGACCGATACGTTTGCTGGTTATCAAGTTATAAAAAAGAATTTTAAGGGAAGATGACTATAAGACAAGGTTGGGGATGTTTATCCTGCTCGTGGATGTCCTGACTGACAACTGGGGCTCGGGCCCATCTCCGGTTTTGGTTAACAAGGTGTGTACTGAGCTTCAGGTAGGATCCACGTCCTCGTCCAGCTTCTTCACAGAGGGATGGGGTGAAATTAAGGGAACCTACAGCCTGACCCCACCATGTCCTGATCTCTTCAAGCCTGTTGGGCCCAAGCCTGTTGAGTGGACCCTGTGGCCTTCTCCTGAAAAGTGCCACCAAGGCATCCAAGGACCTACCTCAATTTTTTCTGTCAGGCTTGGTGGTGGCAGGACATCAGTGGAGGTTTGTCCAGGAGCCTCTAAGGCACGGGCAGGTGGCCCACCTTCAAATGCTTTGTCTCCAGCATCTGGCACTGGAGCTATCTATTGTAGAGAGCAGCACGGTGTATGGCTTACCGCGTAAAACAGAAATAAAAATGGGGCAAAAATTATATGTGATTTCAGCCTGTGTATGCCAAACAGCACGAATCACAAAATCTGCTGGCCTATTTTATGAACAGAAAAGGTCTCCCGCTTTAAAGGTTGGAGAGAAATTTAAAAGGTAACTTGCAATGAAAGTCAAGCTGTGAAAAAAATGAATCCAAGAGGCATCCCTGAGGAGAGGAGGGAGCAGAGAAATGTGACCATCAGGTACTCACATGTCAAGAACAGATGATCTGCACATTGTAATTAAAGAGAGAGATGTACAAAAATCTCAGGCAACGACGAGATGCCAGGAAAACTTCAGTGGAGCGGTAGCTCTTCGCTCAGACAATGGGAGACGAGGAGAAGAGGAGTCAGAAGGAGCTGGTTCACAGCAGGGACAGCTCTCCTGAGCTGACAAAGCTTCCCGGGCTCTGTGCTCGCCCTGTGATTAATCACACACACACACACACACAAAGCACCGGCTGCGACCAGGAGCCATCCTCCTAATGCATGTCACAAACTTCATAATTCCACTTGGAATGAGACAACAGCAAGTTAAATTTCTGGATCACTGTCACCATGTCACTTACAGAAGAAGTTGCACCGGGGAACAGTTGGCTATTGGAGTAATTTGGATGGAAATGTCAGTTTTCACAACCTGTGATTTGAGGTAAGTGCCCTGCTATTATCCAGCAGCTCTGTCAGGCTGAGCGCACGCCGCGACCTCTGCTCAGCCCCGCAGAGCACCGGCAGCACCTCGCCTGGACCTGGCTGGATGTTACCCTCCGTAAAACCGCATCCTGCCCAACGGTGTGTGCTGCAAACCCATGCAGAAATAGCCATCCAAAGCCTCAACAAATTGACTAGTCGAGATTCACATTGACCTCTTGGCAGGTTTCACCCGAGTAAGGAATTCAGGATGTGGTCAATACGTCCAACTCTGAAACGCCTGCAGAAGTTGCTACATAAGGTTATATACGTCTTATACCACACCTCTGCCAGATTCAGTCAACCCTATGCGATGTATATAGGAAAAAATTTTGTTGTGCAAAAGCACCACAGTTTTGTCTAGTGCCTTCCCCTCAGTAACACCTTTATACACACTTTCCTTCAGAGATTTTGGCATTTGAAAGACTGCACCCAGTGCACAACCTGTACACAACCTGGGCTGGTTCAGAAGGAAGTAGCATTAAATCAGCTCAGCCATCAAGTCGGGGAGCTCCCAGATGCTTGACTGCAATCAGTTAAACACCAGTTCACACTGTGATGACTTGGAAGCATCCAAATGCAATGTTCCCAGATTTAACTAAATCACACCCATTGCAAAGCCAGTAAACCTGCTCACACAGACCTGACCTAAAAGTGACGGAGAACAAAGGCAAGTCAGACCAGCAGTGAGAACTGGGAGTTCACTGGGAAGCAGCAGTGGGGTGAACGCCTCTGAGTTTTTCCTCTGCCAGCAAACAGACTGCTTTTTTTTTATTTTTTATTTTTTTTATTTTATTTTTAAATCTTGTTGTTCAAAAGAAGAGCTGCAACAGTAGGATACTTGGCCTTCTTGCTGTCCTCTATATTCTGGGGATGGCAAAGAAGCCATTATACTGTTTATACCTTGCCGATGGTGCCACTGACTTAGGGGTATCTCCAGGCAAAGTGCAGCGGAATTACTATTATTATTTTTAGTTTGAAAGGAGTGGCTTACTGAGTCAGTAAATATAGTATTTTTTTTTGTATTATTATTTTATTTTTACGTCAAGCATAACTACAGTGGGAGAAAAATGCTCCTCCAAAATGTGAAGTGAAAGAAATGGAAAACAAGCCAAATTTAGATTTTTGCCTGCAGGATAATTGACAAACCAAGAAGCTTTCCTGGCTTCAAAACAGCTGCTTAGATCACAGGTGGCTGTATTCTTAAAGGGTAAAAAGCAAAGCTATCTCTTTTTATGGTATCCTTTTCAGGCATTCTCCTCTGTCGCAGCCACCAGGCTTTTATGTGTGCCCAGGCAGAAGAGGCTGGATCCTGTTGCAACACTCTGTTGGACTATAAACCAATGATATTTGCTTTACCTGTGCACTATCTTCCATGGAACAAAACAACATTTACATCTGGGATCAATTTGCTTGAAATTAAAGTGCAGCTGCTATATCTCTTCTGCATCAGAAGTATAGTGTTAAGGCTATAACATACAGACAGTTACACATTACTTTGCATTGTAATATTTAGATTTGTGTCATTTCCTATCTGAAGTAAAAAGCGTCTTTAAATAAATGAGTGATCTTATACTACATATTTTATGGGCTGTGTACTCAGCAAGATACATCTACATTTGCAATGTGCATATACTCGTCTCCAATTTAAAACTACGTATTTAGACCTTGAATTTTAATGCTTAAACTAAAACGCAGGGTAGGGATAATGTGGTCTGCGCGCTCGGAAAAGTTCTGCTGCGTTTGTGCGGGAGGCTTGGAGGAGTTTTGTGGTGCTCCCCGGTAAGCGTGAGTGCTTCCAGCCCCCCCTGCCACCCCCTGCTGAGCGCACAGCGGCTCTCTCTCGGCAGCACCCTCTTTAAAGCCGTGATGCACAAGCTTTCTGACACGGAGGGTCACGCTGGCAGCTCACCAGGAGCCAGAGGGCTGCGTGCAATTACCAGCTGCATTTACATACGCATACATATGATCCTTAGAAAGAGATAAATGCACGGGGCTTTCATTATTTGCATATAAGTCGCTGAAAACGCACCCAAAGCTTTCCAAAACACACAAGTAGACAAAATAGGCTCTGAGGGCTGTAGCTGAAGGTGCATCGTCAACGGAAGGGCTTCTGTTTCTCAGCAGTCAAGCTTCAACATCTTGTCCGCCCCCAACGTCTGTATGGGTTTAAAGAAATTGCTCTTGAGACGTAAGCCCCAACCTCCAGTTCTGTCCTGCTGTGCTGGCTTTGTCCTTCAGAGACTCGTGAGGGACTTGTGCAGAGCCCACGAGGATGCCCTCCACCAGGACAGGGCCTACTGGCGATTGCACAGACAGGACATTTTGGACGTCACCTATCCGCACACAGACTAAGGATCACATTTCCAGGCATTAAACACCAAAAGGCAGCTCACGACACGCAGATACAACGCATCATCTTTTGTTTTCCAGGCACAATTTGGCTCTGAGGTTTTCAGGCAGGTTTACCCATCACTGGTGCCGCTTCGGCATCATGTAAGGCTCTGTGTTTTAGTTCTTCCTCAGCTTGAGTCTGTTTGGCAGCAGTCAAATATTGCAACTGTCCGAAGTGCTAAGGAAATGTGATGCATTTCAACCGAGGTGCTCAACAGGTCCCTTACTAAAGTCCAGTAAATGTGCAATTACTTTAAAAAGTTTTGATATTTTCCAAGTTTTGGAGGCCTTTCCCAGGGTGCTGCAGTACCCCCAGCTCTTAAATGGCAAAAGTCATTTATGATCAGATTTTGAAAGGCCAAAAATAATCAAATTTCCAGCTGAACCAAGTGTTATTATCTTCTTTTATTTTCCAAAATAAATGAGATAAGCAACATAGCATGGAAAAGAGGACTGGAATCTAAATTTTCACAGAGATTTTCCCAAACAGATTTTCCAATTTTCCACAGAAAAGTCCCTTTACAGTTTTAAAAATACACCTAACTCTACAATTCTCATATCATTTTACTGACATCAGCAGGAAAAAAATTAAGAGAAAGGCCAAGAAAACAACTGTCCAGGATACCAGTTGCAGCGTACAGAAGGGAAGTTTAGTAAAATCAAGACCAATGGTTATGAAGGTCACTCTAAATGCAGAGTATACTACCTGTATAGCACATACATGTAGGTTGAAACAAGAAATGGAAGTGCAACATGTTCAAGATATCTTTTCCTCTCAGCAGCTGCAGTATGTTGTGTGTTTTGGTGAATCAATCTTTTTTTTTTTTTTTTTTTTTTTTTTTTTTTTGAGTGATACGTATGCCACAGCCTGCATTGCACTGCTTAAACCAGATTCGCAGGAACCCCATCAGACTGAACACTGCAGGACCTCAACATTTTCAGCGCTGACTTTGGCAAAAAGGCAGCTTGTCCAAAGCAAGCCTGCAGTGGTCGACATAAGGATGTAAGCCTGTGAAATAGAGGATGCTGCTAATCTAAAGGAATCAGATGATGTACCTGGTCTTTATCCTCTGCCCGGAGAAAAGAGACAAGCAATTAGTCCATCACAGCTTCTTTGCCATACTGAGACTGGAAAACAGATTGAAGGGGTCAAAAAATTCAGAAGGCTCCACATGATCCGACATTTGCCTTGTCACAATTTTCTTGACAACCAGAAGGTTGGAGACAGTTTGCTGGTCATCAGGAACGGCGGTGCGGGAAGACTGATTACTGAGCTGGAGACAAGCAACCGCTCAATTAACGGCCTGCTCCCTCTCAAACAGTGCCTTCTGCAGGAACTCAGGGTATTTTTAGTCTGCTCTTTTTAGAGGACAAACGTGGTGTAAGGCAGTTGCTGGAGCACACAAACGTTTCTTCAGTTTGCAGCCTCCCCGTGTTGCTTCTGTGGCTACAGAGGTGGTCTCCAAACCAAGCAACATTCGGAGGTCCAAGCTTCAATCAAGTGCCCTTCTTTTTGCACTTTACTGCATTTGCACCATCATTTCTGCCGCAAAATACATTGACGGCCATTGAAGCAACTTTCATGAGCGGTATATCAGTTTCATTCCAATTTTTGCCTTTACTTCCCAGTTCAATTTTGGCCATATCGAATGTAGCTCAGCAGAACTCCTTCCTTGTATGGGTGGTTTTCCTGTGGCTCGGGAGCCTGCACTCATCTTTCTTTACTTGCACGGTGCCATTAGCTCGAGGTTTGTACCCACACTGGCTGCTATCTGGATGCTGCCACTGTACAAACAGGCTCCAGTCCCTTTGCCCTTACCTATTTTATGTCTCTGCCGGGTATTTTTGGTGTCTGACAGCTGCTGCAAGGACAAATTGTGCTTTTGTGTGTTGTGCCTTCTCAAGTGCTTGTGCCTCCGCCTTGTGAACAGCAGTGAACGGAGGTGCTGAGAAGGATGACGCTGTTTGGATAAAGGTAAAACCACAAAACTCAGCCCCGAAACCACTCCTGCCAGTGGAGACCAGGTGTAGGTCTGAGATTCAACCAGGCTCTGTGCTCACGCCTCTCTTTTCCATTTCACAAAGAGCAAGCAGGGGTCCTGACACACGCAGTGCTCTCCCTCCTCACTAATTTCTATGCAATAAGCCTGCTTCAGAAAGCCTTGCAAGGAGACATAACCGCTACAGCAGCACGGGCCCGAGGGACCGTGTTAAGGACAGCTTCCTGCAGCTTCCAGATCAAACGGAGGGGATTTGCTTTCTCTTTCTCCAACATGGCTGGCGCTGTGCTGCAGCCAAAACTCGGTGCTGGGGCCTGGCGAGAGGAGCAGAGTGCGGCCTGGCCGGCCCTGCCGACATCCCTGCTCCCACATGGGGAGCACAGAGGTTGCTCCCGCAACGCTTCAACTCCACCTACCAGTGGTGGTGCAGTACAACGGGGCACGCTACCATAGCCAGATTGTTCTTGGAAAACTCTCGATCTCTTGGCAGATCTACCAACAGAAGCTCCCAGCCAGGCGTGCACGTGGGTGACGTCCTACCCCAAGCCCCCTACAAGAAGGTTATCCGCAACTACAAGGTGGTCTTTTTGTTACAGTTTGCTTGCGAGCACTTTGTTCAGAAAGGAGAAGGGCATGTTTTCATTGAGCATTATAAAGAAAGCATTTCATTGTACCACAGCTGTGCTGTTAGTTAAGCACTGAAGGACTGCTGCTTGCTCATTGCTCCAAAAATTAAATCTGCATTCAAATATCATCACAGAATCACAGAATCATAGTATAGCTCGTGTTGAAAGGGACCTTAAAGGTCTTCTAGTTCCACTCCCCTGCCACAGACAGGGATGCCACCCACTAGATCAGGTCGGCCAAGGCCTCATCCAGCCTGGCCTCAACACCTCCAGGGATGGGGCATCCACAGCCTCTCTGGGCACGGTGACACTGTTTTAAAAAACACGTAGCATGTGCTTGCTTAACAAAAGCAGGCACAGGGATCATATTTGAGACTTAAATTTTAAAAACTCTGGGCCATAATCTATGTCAAGCTTCCAATAAATAAAATCAGTAATTTTTCAATCCATCACTGGGAAACACGATGGGATTTCACTCTGCTTGCTTGACTTTAAAGCTTTAAAGACTCATATCAAGCCTGGCTCTGCACAAGTAAATCCCTGTGATAGCCACTGCCTGTGTCCTGCCCTGCTACGGCTACTGACTCTGTGTGTGCTGCCAGCCGGCTGGCTGTGCCGAGCACAAACTGGTGGCTAAAATGTCCACTTTTCAACCAAGCCACGTGTCTTCCATGAGGTGAAACTACCTGAGGTGGAACTACACCACCTCAGCAGCCACTATGTGCTCTCCACGTGGGTGATGCTGAGGGTTATTTCCACCGAACACAGGCCCTGGCAGACACCAGGCCCCTGCTGGAGCATGGCCGTGGCTGGGGCCTGGTCCCATGAGGTTGGCAGTGCCTGGACATGAGTGAGCGTGGTGCTCCTTGTCAGCACCGTGCTCCTTGTCAGCACCGTGCTCCTCAGCTTCGCAGGCACATGGCCTGAATGCTGCTGGCAGTCACGGCCGTGCCGGTGGCACGGGACATCGCACGGGGCAGCCTGCGGTGCTGGGGCTGGCCCGCATGCTCCAGCACCAAATGAAAAGCACTGTTTAAAATAACCACGTACGGCACTTAAAGGGGTTTTAAAAATTGATAACTCGACATACTGTATGGGATCGATCTTAATTACTGCTCATGTGGAATTTTTCCTTTTTTTTTTTTTTTTTTCTTCTGGCTTTTTTCAATGGAAAAAAAAAAAAAAAAGCAAGCGACCATTAACGAGAAACTTTAAAGGCTCGTTAACAATATCCTTTCATCAATCACAGGGGCTGCCAGCGCGCCGCACTCACGTCAATTTTCACCTCGTGGCCCCGCTACCAGGCCCAGGCTCCCCGGCCCAGCCGTGGCGCGAGGCTGATGGAGCCCAGACCGCCCCGCTGTCGCCCGCCGGTGCCGCCGGGTCCAGCCCCAGCCCTGCTCCGCTGCCACCCGCCCGTTACTTCACACGGGCCTGGGGCTGGTCTGGATCAGCCCCGGGAGGGCTGATAAGGGGCGAAGGGATGGAGCCTCAGTGGTAAAGCGATGGTGCCGGGGCCGAGGCTGCCGCTGCTCGCTGCCCTCCACCCCAAAACAACAGCAATGTAGGGAAAAAGAAATCAAGATTTCTTCTTTGGCAAGAAGAGGGCACCACAAAAATAGCAATGTTAAGAGCAAATCGTCTGGAAGTCCCAGCCTGTAAAACAGGGAGAGATTACAGGTTTTGCTAAGAAAAAAAATAAGAAAACTGTGAAAAATGCTACCTTTTCAAGCCACGAATTAAGTGTTATTTATTTGTTACTCGTACCCTGTGCATGTTATTTGGAACAAAAATAGCTCATGGATCTTTGACAAGCTGTGTTTGCACATCAATGTAACTGAAATATCCTGTCTGCTTTAATGGCAAGTGAGTGTACCGCCTGTAATATTTTCCATTGTTTTTAAATCCAGCCATGGTAGCACCGACCAGAGGCGCGCAGCAACCCAGCAAGGGCAGGGAGTTTTAAAGAGAAGCCTTCGACTGGCATTTCTGTTCAATTTCTATAGGCATATAAAAGGAATTACAATTAAATCTGTAAATGCAATTCTTTGAGGATTTTTTTACATTCCTATAAGATTCTTACTGAGCAATTACTCTTGAAATAGTACATAAATCTTACAGGGCTCCCATTGGATTACTGCGCTTTAAGTTTTTAAGCAATCTTTCTGTGGGTTTATTTTTTTATTGCGTTTTCTTTAAAGGAAAGCAGGTCTTCAGCACCACCTATCACAGCAAATAAACATTTTAATGCAACGCGCATCTTTGACCGGGCTGCAATACATACTATAAATATTATGATTTTTAGATTTGGTAAAACATGGGAAACATGATTAAATGTAATAATCTATCTCTGGAAGAAATAATGATCTATGATGTTTACAGAAACAGTAGATTAAAATTACTGCCCCTTGTCTACAACTTAATGCATTTGGAAAGTGATAACGCTGTCCTACCAACCACATCACTGTTCATCATTCAACCGATATGCTGTGCAGCAAATATCAAGTGCCACTTTAAAGGAGTGTGGTGCTTGAAAACTGTTTAGAAAAATTAAATGGCAACTTTATGGGGCAAATAATTCTGGCCCTCATCCGATGACTAATTCCTCTAATTCTAAATGAGCTGGTTGCATGAGCAGAGAGAAGAGGATTTGGACACATATCTAAAAATGGCCTTATATCTACAATGAACTGGTTTTCTGTTTAAGATGCTTACAGTATGAGCTCATTACGTTGCAAACTCTGCTTGCAAGAAAGTGATCTGTAACAATCCCTGAGCCTGGGGCCCTTTACCATTTGGTATTGATACATAGGATGCAATCTGCATTTTTCATTCCAGCATAAAACAGTACAACCAGTGTCGCTGCAACGCTGCTGTAAATCTGACCCAGGAAATACAACATATTCCTTTTAAATATTTCCATTGGCCTTAGACTGGCTGTAGAGCATGTTTTGTATGGAAAAAAAAGGGAGGGGGGAGAATGACCCACCGCAAAATTCAGTTTCTTCCATGGTCAAGGGCATCTATTTCATTATAAATGTAGTTCCGCCAAAACAAATATTATTTTTGAATCTTTCATTATCTTAGTCTCTGGAAATGGGCTAAAACAGCATGTGTCGGTATTAGATGCTGCAGAGCCAGCTGTCGTGCCTGGCTGCACAGTGTCTCAATGTCAGCAGTTCAAAGCACTGCAAGGCTGAATGGGAGGAAACTTGATAGGTCAGAGGAACCCAATTCCAGGCAAAAAGAACATAGCTGTCTTGTTCCGAGTGTTTTTTTTTTTTTTTTTTTTCCTTATGTGCATGCGTATATAGAGATATGTATTCGGATGCCTGTGTTTTAATATCTTTGCCCCTCTTTGGTGTTTTCATAAACTGCCGTGACCTCCACCCAGAGCAGGCTGCAGGCTACTTGGGGCCGGCACCAGCACCGCTGTGAGGAGGCTGAGAAAACCCCAAAACCAGAGCCTGTGGGCTCTGTGTCTTTCTTTTTGGCTGGGGGCCGCCCCCTGTCGATGCTGCCCAGACAAAGGTGACACTGCTGGTGACAGTGCCACCATGTGCAAGTGTCCCCATGTTGCTGGGTGGGCGAACACCACACGGCCTCGTGGATGGACTGACAGCAGCCAGCTCTGAGCGTGAATTCCCTCGGGAGTTGGGTGCCCGCCTGGCCAAGGACTTACCCCCCTGAAAACAAGCGCTGAGGTTCACTGTGTGGGCAAAAATACAGACAGGCATGTGAAAGAGCAAATGCAAACGCGATACAAAAAATAGCGAGGGATGTAAATGTGAAAAAGGTTAAAGTTTGCTTGATACTGCGTTCTTTTGTTGGTATCATATGTTATAAAAGAAAGTAAAATACACCCAAACTGTACATATTATAAGGCTATATTTTTATCTCAGGGTTCTGGTGACACGTACAAACCACTTGAGCTTTGCTTTCGTGGTTTATATTGCCACCAGAAACCCTTGATAAAAATACAGCTTTATATTGTACAGTTGGGTATAGTTTATTTTCTCCATATATCATATACTGTGTTTTATTTATAAACATATACAAAGACACTTGTACATGCAAAGCAGTTTTTTTATTGAAGTAATTCTGAGATATCAATAATACTACATTAACTAAAGCATTGTAACACAATAATTTCTTGGTTAGCAATGGCATTTCTAAAGAGACGCCTATGAAAATATGATAAAAGACATAAAAAAATCAGTATTTCCATGTTGGAATTTATGATTCCCATACTGAAAATTTCAGCTTCTGGTGGCTCGCGCTTTCAGAGAACCCTTTTTAAACCACCTCAAAATTTAGCCTTAACATCTCTTGAATCCTTTCTTCAGAGAGGCTACAGGAAATAAAGCTTCATGTAATGGAGAACTACAAAAATCTAAGGAGAAATTCAAACACTTAAGGAAAGGCACTGCTGATGAAGATGCAGCTACGATGAGCTTTTTAATATTTTGTCCAGCTTGCGCTCAGCTAACTGCTTATTTAAAATATTCTCATACAACTTGCCAGCACCTACAGCTCCACCTGCTTTTTGCGACATTCACAAAAGCAAAATTTTTATTCCTGCCTTGAGCATCTCTCACGATCCGAAAAGAAAAGCCGCGAACAAGCGATTCAATAGCCGCTTCCTTTTGACTGCATCTCAATGTGCTCCATTAAGCAGTGTTTACGTAAAACAGCATTTCAGCAGCGCAAACATCAAAGAGAGGAGGGGAGTCCTGGCACCAGGGCTGGCAGGGGGACAAGTGCGCCAGGCGGGGCAGGAGCAGGGAGGCGCGGGCTGGCCCCTCGGCGAGCCAGATGCTTCCTTAGAGGGCCGCTTGCACCTCGCATTTGCCATGCCCCTCCCTCTCCCCTAGCCGTGCTTTAATGGACATTAAAAATAGAACAAAACAGGACTGGGGATGGGAACAAAATACACGCACAACAGGCCTGGACCGCTGTAGTCATTCTGCTGTAAAATGTAAAAACAAGAAAGGGCATATGAGCTGCATCCCCCAGGACGCATCCTGCTTTTTTAATATAGTGGTGCCACCACACATTTCACTTCGGATGTTGCATTATATTTATATGTCACTCAAATATTTACCATTTTTCTGAATTCTGCTGGGTGCTCTGAGAGCTTGTTATAAGCCAAGTATCCGCGGCTGTGTGCCTTGGCAGTCGAGCAGCTGTGGCTGAGCCGCATCAATATGCTAACTTCTCTTTCTGGAGCTTCTCGTGCGACAAAAGCCACTCTTTCATGAGGTTCCCTCCTCCGTAGTTGCCGGTCTGCCCGCTGCTGCGAATCACCCTGTGGCACGGTATTATAATCGGGATCTGCAACACACACAAAAATAAGAAAGGAAGCGGAGGGTGACACAAAGCGGTGGCTGGAGAAGACCAGCGAGGAAAAGGGCTGCACCCAATAAATCCACTACTGCAGCAGCGTTCGCCTTCCACTGTGCTAGTGGCGGCAGGGGTTTAAATATCCACGTTAAAGCCCACCCTGGCAGCCTGCCGGACAGCACCAGGGCCTCGCTTCTGTCTGCACTGCTGTGCCACAGGAGCGGGTGCTTGGCACCGACTGCCCCATGGTGATGCCGTGCTCCGACCACCTACCTGGTTTGGAGGGAAGAAACAGCGTCGGGAGAAATGAGCCCCAGCAAAAACCCCAGCCTGGGCACCCACAGGATGACGGCCCATGCCTATCTAATGACTTGGAGTTAATTTGATGAATTATTGTCACGTTGCCCATGTTCTCAAGCGCGCTGGCAGTTGTTTCCCACCCAGCAGGGGCACTGTGACCCTGCACGCACTTGGAGCAGAATCGCCCCCGGGGACACTGCAGAGCCACAGCACCGAGCCCCCGTCCCCTGAGGGCAGTGATATGCCCAGGGATGTGAGGCACCCTCCCTCATGCGCCTCTACTCCTGCAAGATGATGCTTGTGTGCAGGCAGCACTTAGTTCAGATGGGATGTTTCATGGGGGAAAAGCAAGGAGGATCATTCAGGATGCATGCAGCACATGCAGCCATGCACGCTTTTGCAGCAAGCTTGTGCTTACAACAACGCGACACCTATGACCAATGACACCTCAAAACACACACAAGGATAGCACGGAGGTTCAGGACCATTATTAACAATCATTAGGAGAGGTCATATTTCTGGAACAGGGATCACTGAAAACGTGAGAACAGCACTTCCACGAGCGAGCTTCCTGAGCCTCGGCTCCCTCAGCAAATTCCTCTTCTCTCTATAGCACCTCGACGTGCACCGCTGAAAAATTCCATATAAGAACATGGCATTATTTATTATTTAGCAGCAAGTCAATCCAAAATGGGTTGTGAATTTTTAAAACCTACAACAGGAGAGATTTAATTCACACCTAACCAATTTAAGAACTTTTTCTCATGCCTTCTACTTTGTATCATTTATAGCCAAATGTCAGGGATTCTGAAAAATCAATGCGAGAAGTTACATAATAGACTGATAATGTAGACTAGTACATAAACACTTTTTTTTTTTTTTATTGCAGGTGATTATGATAGTTGAAGTACACATCATAAAAAATGCAATACATCATCTTTAATCATGCAGTTTTTGTTTTGGTACCTCCAGAATAATTCAATTGCAATGATAGAACTGTGAGAATAACTTACTAGAAAGTGTTTTTTTTTTTTTTTTTCCCACAGAATGGATATTTTAGGTAAAAATACATACTTTTATTTATATACACATATGCATAGGCAAATTACATCCTTTACACTGACTTGTTTTTACCACACTTCGTATTTATTTCAGCAAAGTTCCAGCTGTGCTCATATTTGAGTTGAAGACCCAGACCCCGAAGCAGCTGGACAGCTACGGGCCAGACCTTCATAAACTGTTTTTTTGGGGGCTCTTTTGTTTTGGTTAAGTAATTTCAATGGCTGAAATTTAAAATCTCAATCTCAGCCCAAAGGCTATCACATTACAAGGGAATACACATAGGTGCTTATTGTTAATCAAGGTTTAATAAAAAATGCTTATAAATAGCTGCTTTATTTGGAGTTGGCAATGCCACAAGTGAATTATGCATCCATGACAACTCCAGCGAGCACCAATAAAATCTTTCCTCTAGATCGCCATCACATGCTTGGTTTATGACTTCTTTAAAGTTGTTGGTTTTGCAAGTGTTTTTTTGTTTGGGGATTTCTCGGGCTTTACAAGCCACTCGCACCAGTTACTGCTGGCAGATTTTCTTGAGTGACAAGGCAGTAACGAGCCGTAATACACTGTAAAAAATATCCAAGGTTAATTTGCAATTCTTTAACAATAGAAAAAATGAATCAGAGTATTTTGGCAGTCAAGATGTAAATCTTGCTACAGACAAGGGGCCAAACCCTCTTTGTGAGCCAGTTCCTTGCAACTGCTTGGAGGCTGCAAAGACCCCGGGCCAGGGGTCCGTTTGCAGGGGAATTTTGTCAGGGAAATAAGTTGACACTTTTCCAGCTGCACCTTCTCCTGCTAGGTTGTGTGAGAATATGGAAGCTGTGCCCAAGCTGAAAAAAAAAATAATCTATTTTCAGGTGGAGCAGGGTCACCAGCAGCCAGAGAGCTGGCACGTGCCAAGGGGCTCAGGTTTCCCGTGTTGGTGCAGGATGGATCCCAACCTCAGGGACGTGTGGCTCAGCTGCTCAGCATCATGCCACACGTGGAAGGGGGAATTTAGCCCAGGTGGTTTGGGTCTCCAGGAGAAAAAGAGAATCTCAGATCTCTGCCAGGATACTCTCCCGTTGCAAAGGAGCACTGATTTGCCACTGCCACGGGACAGAACACGCAGAGGAACTCCTGAGCCACCTCTTTTAGGGCAGGGTGTTGAGCTAGCAGAGCTGCAGTAGCATCGCTTCACTGCTAGCTGAAAGGCTGTGGCTGGAAAATGCAGCCACTGAGATGAAGGGTATGAAATAAATACAGCATCTTCCACGCCCGAAATAAAGGATTTCATACCAAGTTTGTCCAAATGTGCCCAAGCTCATGCGTCATTCTCCGTAGTGTTGGATAAAAAAGAAAATGCATTACAAAGGCTCTATCAGCTCCGTAATTTAAAAATATTGAACATTGCTTCGGTTTGGCTTAATTGTGGTGACAACTTTCAGACTACTAAAATAATTAAACCTGCTAAAATTTATTAGGGCCCTAAGGACATTTTAGAGGGAGTACTACCCTAGTCTGGAGCTTTAATGTCTCAGCCACATTTAATGTAATTTTTATCAATAACCAAGCAGCTCATAATATTATAGCTCCACTGAAATCTTCATGCTGTGAAATCTAATTCATCTAATACATGAATCCATCACTTACACAGACCCTATCTCAAATGCTATAAAACTTCCAAACCCATAGATTTGTCTCCAACAAAAATAACATGAAGGGGCCCTTCAATCAATAGCGGAATCCCTCTGATTCGGGCACCAGCTGAATATTTTCTCCAACTTTGCTTTTGTTCTTCTGGGTAGAGGCCCACAAGGGAAAGAGCTTGTTTTCACTCGCAGCCTCATCAATACCTAAATCCTGGTGAACAAGTGACACTGAGAAGCTGTAATCAATAGCTCCCTGTGCGTTTTTTCTTCTGGTCAAATGGTTCAGCACTACTGACAGCCCTGACACTCAGAACATGATGCTAAATCTTTATCAACAGCCATCTGGGTGACTGGCAGAACAAGACTCGGGCGGTCATTAACGCTCATGGCAATCTGTGAATAAACTAACTCCTCAATAATGCGTTTGTTTAGAAAAAGGTGGGGAAAAAAACTCCCTGCACAAGGTATCGATTGCCTTTGAACTGCATTTAGCAAATTCCGTCTGAGGATGAAGCAGAGCGGCGCTCCGCCGCGGTGCTCCGCTTGTTAAGAGTTTTCAATTTGACGCAATGGAAAACCGAGCGTCCTATTATACTGCCTGATGGACTGGAGACTTACAGAAAACTGCCAAACTGTCAAAAATAGATCAGCCAGGCCATAATGGAAACAGCTGAAATATCAAGTTATAACATACAACAAGAATCACACTTAGCAAAAAATAATCTTTCAGTTTGCTCGTGTCCTATTGCTTTTTCTCCCCCTATTCCCTTACAGAAACAAATACTGTAATGCGAACCAGCATGGGTTCAACTTTATTGCCAGCCACCTAAGGAATTAATGCACAAGTAGTTTTATGTGTTCGCAACATTTCAAATCCATACTTCACAGTCTTCTCATAAATGCACAATTACTCTTTTCACTCCCGAATGTTTAAAACATTTTGGCCGAATAATCCCCGCGACTTTCGATAGATCGAACTTAGCGCCTGGGCACGCAGATCGCTTTCAGCCTAAACAATAATGCCATCGGCAATCAGACAGAATATAAAAAAACGTATGCAGCTATTACTGCTGTTAACAGACCGCTGAAGACGTCTTATTTAAGCCACAGAACAGTCATTTAGGATGGCCTTGGACTAATCAGCCCAACATTCGCCATTTCCCATGAGTCTCTGTGATTTCTTTTTGATCCTCCTATACTAGTCTAATGAGATTTTTAATTGAACTTTATGGGTTCCCTTTGAGGACCACAGACCTTGCAATCAATCTGAACCGCAGTAAACTATTTGAAGTTTTTCTTGCAAAAGGTGAGCCATCCCCGCCATGTCCTTGGCATAAATTGAGGCAAAGATGTCGCATCTTTCAGCTGCTGCTGGCACCTATTCCACCTTCTCATAAAGTTGAAGGTCATTGTATGAATTATGTGAAGCAACCCCACTACAAAGGGAAACCTGTAGAATGCACACTACCAAAATTAAACACCAACCCATGATTTGTAGAAGGGAGAAATGTTCTGGTATTTTCTGGAAAAATGTAAGATACACAATTTTGTCAATATATTTGAGGAGCAGTGCAATGTCAGGTTCGCCATACACCTCTGCTTTATTCCAAGCCCTCATTTTTACTGATAGCACTATCCTCATTAAATCACATTTATAATTTAGTCATCGTGCTTATAATTTAGTCCTTTAATCAGGGAAGAATCTCAAGGTGCAAACAACTTATGATTTTGCATAGCTTCTGCAGCAATCATTAACAAAAATACTCACCAAAGTTTCAGCTTCTCTCCTGTGAAAAGAAATTACTGATCTTCTGCTTAACAGAACATCACATTTCTGCAACAATTTTGAGGCAAATGCTACTCAAACCCAGTATTTATACCTTGAAGCTCTTATTACAGGTATAGCAGTTGTTAACACTGCAGTTCTCTAAATTCTTTGCTGATATTTTAATGATGCTGCAATTCTCATGACGTGTTCAGTTTAATGATCTGTTTAGTTAGATTTAAAGCCCAATATCTCATCTGATAAACAGACTTCAAGTGTGTTTATAACATGTACAATGTTCATGGGTATTCTAAAATTCGATACATGTAGCACGCTGCCATTTAAACTAGCATAATGTCTAATGGGTTTAAGCTTCCAAGCTCAATAAAGAAGTACACTGTGATATTTTAAGTGTATATCTGATTTTCATATGAGACAGTTCATAGAAGCAGCATAAAGCCCCGTTCCGTCAATACCCTGTATTGTACTTGACAATACAAACTATTTTAATATGATGGAATGCTTTCCAATATAATATGGTGTACATTAAGATAAGGCAATACAATGCAAACCTACAGGAAACAGTTCTCAAAGAATAACAATATAGTGTTGTGCAAAAGGATATGTAATTGCTATCGCCTAGAAATGTACCCTGCTTTGCCCTCAGGCTGCAGTGGAGCAGCAGCATCCAAAGCAGCGGTAACAGCAGGTTGTGGTGTGAAAATTCCTGCTTTTTCCCCTGTGAGGAAGGATGAAAATAGTTCTGAAAATATACAGCAAAGCTACTGCATTTTTTTTTAAATAGGTCCTATCTTATTTTTGTTATTTCCCACTCCATACTATGACTGCAGTGGTTTCTGTCCACAGCAGAATTTTTAATAGTATTATAGATAGTAATGTATAGCTTTAGGGGAAAAAAGAGCTCTATTAATATAATACTACTCCAATATTTCATAATAGAAAGCTGATGATAAAAAAATCAGTACTGTAATGACAGCTCTGCCTATTCCAAAACACATTTTTATTGCTAGACATCTCCTGTAGTTAATCTGTAATTTCACGCATATTCCACATGCAAACACAAATACAGTCCTTTTGTACTTCAGTGGGAGCACCTTTTCACTACATTTCTCGTATTTTCCATATAAATCTTTACATGGTCCTTCAGACCTATGAGTCAGAGTATGCAGGCTGACTATGCATGATATGCAGATCGATTTTATGAATGAAGTGGAATATAAAGATAATTCGTGATGGCACTGTGAAAAACCCTAACCCTTATTATTGTTATATGGACAGCCACCAGCTCTTGTGAAAACAGGTTTCTGAATCCACCTTGCAACTACACGCTGTGGTCTTACATGTGCCTTATTACAGAAAAAACTGGGAGAACTGCACGCAAAAACAACACAGAAGGTCAAAGATTATGGCAGGTGCAACACAGGAGAAAAAGAGAGGTATTTGGGTATGGAAAGACACGTTGCTAAGGGCAAGTGGTAATGAGGAAAAATATGTTGAAGAATGGGCAAAAAAAGCTGCAATGATATTAATAGAAACAGAAGTTTTTATTTTTTTTAAGGCGAGTAGCAAGGGAATGTGTAAAACCAGACATAGGGGCATTTTCTTCACTGGCTTTTGCTCTCCTTTGCACAGTGACAAGCCAGCTGGACATGGCAGCGCCAGCCACACGCAGCACCTTGCATCTGCCTTTACAGCCCAAACGCCGGGGTTTTAGGGAACCAAACTCCCTCCTCCTGCCTCTTGCACAGTGGATGATATACTGACTCCTGTCCAGAAACACTCTCATTCAGGAGAGCTTCCCCTGACAGGATCCAGGCAAACACAGCCCAACTCATAGATGTGACCCTCACAGTGGCACTGATTCTCACTAACTTCACTTAGAGTAATCAGCATGTTTCAGGTGCATAAATAACATCTGAAAATCTAGCCCCCGACTACTAAAAGGGAAAGATAATGATTGGGAAGATGGACAAAGTGACCAAGTACTGAAACTGATTTTTTCCAAAATCCACGGGGCTAACCTTGAGGACTCCTCCTTCCAGTTGCTTTAAATTCAGCTCACCTTGATCTAAAGGAGAAACGACACTTACATCTATTTTGCAGTGCATGGGAAAAAAAATGTTAAAAATTAGGGATTTGATTCAAATGTGTACCTACAAGAACTAAAATCCACACTTTCAGAAGTACATCCATAACAGCACTCCATCCTCTCTGGCAACACATCCAAAGCTACTCACACCCTGTCAAATGATGTCAGTACTGAGGGATAAAAGATCTCCCTCGCCTAATCTGTAAGAAAGTTTGAAAACAACAAAATGTGTAGAGGCTGATGAATTAAAAGAAGTGTAATGTTTCTTTTCCAAATCTAACACCATAAACGGTAGGGCATAAATCACATTAAACTGGGTTGTGCATTATTGCTGATTAAAAACACTTACTGACCTTATTACTCATGGTAGACCAGTTTTCATAGCAGATAAATTTAATCTAATGACATTTAGCCCAGAAAGCTCTCTAAATCCACCATCTTCCATCAACTTTATTTGAAAGTTGACATGAACTTACAGGATTGCTCCTCATTGCTCCTCCCACTGCTCTTGCAGCTCTGCTGTTGCCCGCTAGGTCCGCTAATTTCTGGTAAGAGATGGCCTCTCCAAACTTCACATCTCTCAGCAGGGTCCACAAAACCTGCTTGGTGAACGAATCTGCAAAAACAAGGAGTACTGTTCATGTGCATGGCTGAAAAACACGAGATGAAATACTCAAAACACCCAATGCAAAGCAGTCTCAATAGCAACTTTCTAATTTAAATTTAAACAGCCCTAATACACCATCCCGTTATTGTATCCTATATTACTATATTTAAATACATGATTATTAGAAAGAGCACTTCAAGTAACCGATCACTATAAAAAAGGATTTAAGGCTTTGATTTCCTATATTTTTAATTTGCTTCAAGTACAATTATCCTGTTAACTCATACAATGTGGTTTTTCCATTAAATTGGCAGAGTATAAATTAGCATAGAGTCAAATTAAAAAGGGAAGAAATAACCGGCTCTACCTATTTTACAAAGCCCTCGCATCTCCAGCTAATTTCCAACTTCAGCTGGGACACACTGCAGAAGAAGCCCTAGAGCCAGCGGACTCGGTATTATCCTGGCTGACTGCATTTTATAGTTGAGACCCCCAAGCTACTGCTCAGCATTCCAGACATTACAGAATGTAAGGACTAGCTGTGACCTTGAATGTACAGCACATCCTTAATGACACAGGGCTCTGAAAAAAAATAATGTATCTTCCATTATTTTAATTTTAATTCACCAGCAAATTGCTTCTAAGTGTTCCAATTGCTGAAATAATGAATAAGCAAATGCATTAGAATCAGCTTCCTTCTGCATTTCAGGGTTTTACCTTCTCAGCCCAGGATTATCTGACAAAAGGAAAACCAATAGCCACTCTAAGATTTTAGCAGGGCTGGACACCTATTGCTCTTCCAAGTGACTCAAAAAACCTTTGAAGATCTAGTGAATAACTAGTGAATAACTTACTGAGATGAGTGAGTTGGCAAAAAAAATAAAATATATATATACATATATATTTTTAAAAAGGCCCTCTTGCCCTGTTGAGAGTTTCAGTCTGCTGCTTTGGCAAAGAAACAAACTGATTAAAAACATTTTCTTTCTGTAGCTGTCAAAAAAGACATTGATTATGTTACATAGCAAAATGTGATTTTGTTCTTAAAGGAAACCCATACACCATTATGTATGTGTTAAATAATAAAAATCACTTCTTAACTGAAGGGAATGATAATCACTTCATTGAAAAAATCTGTTTAGTCTTTATTATAACATTAAGCAAATTAAACATCAGCATAATCCAGGTGATACGAGAAAAGGGTCATCAAAGAAATTAACTTTGTTGTTCATTAATTTACATGGATTAGTAGAGGGCAAAGAGATAGCAAATCTGCTCTAGTTTTTTATGATATAATTTCAAACTGTACACCATTTGTGGCAGTAGGGTGACTTTGGGGTTAATCAGACTGATTTGTCCTTTTAATTGCTTTCTATTCAAAGAAAATTCATTAGATAATGTTCTCTTCAAAATTCATGAATCAATTTAACTGAAGAAACCACATTAACAGCTTTGGGTTCATTAGCACAAGCAGTTGTGTTACTAGCTGATTGCTAGGAGGGTTTCCTTAGGCAAACAGATTTTGTTTACTGTGATTTCTTCAGAAAGGTTTCTTTCAAACCAAGCCGCGACTTCTTGTTTGTGTAACCCCTCTTCAAGCCAGCAAGATCAGCTCTAACCTGAGCACTCGGGTTTCGGGCAGTCACTGCCTGGTGCCCTCTCCTAGGCACATGATGCGCAGAGAGCACGCTGCCACAGCCCAAGCCCTGGTCCCCTTGGTCCCTTTCGTCCTCTGGCCGTGCCAGCAGTGGTGCAGGGACCCACAGCAACCCAAAATGCCGAGGAGGAAGGAGCAGCCATGCGAGCCTCACGGCAAGACAGAGCAGCACCAGAGCCCCCGGGAGCACCACGCGTCGTCACCACGCCGAGCTGCAGCCAAGCTATCGAGTGCCTTTTAACAGGCTAAAATACGGCATAATAAAACAATTACACATCGACAGGCAGGGACAGAGATTGGACAGAGATCTCCTTCCAGAGCCACTGTGCATTTTTCATGAGAGAATATATACTGTATCTGCAGCGACATAAAACACTAGAAGTTATAGTTCAAAATAATGAAATATTTAGCGATCATGCACATCATTTTATAAAAGTATCTGAAAGCTCAATTTCGTCCTGTAGGGAGCAAATGCATTAATTAGTTTAAGCAGCTCTAAGAGACACTGCCAAATACTGTTATTAAACTGTCTGCAAGTGTTAGTGCCTGTAAGCACAACCTGCCCAAATTAGATGGCTGAACTTTCACCAATTTCCAACGCGTGCCAACATTTTTATGCTGCTAAGTATCATTAGAAAATGCTGTAAAATCCGCACATAAAAATTAACACGCGCGCTCTGCCTGGGAACACCTGACACATCCGTGAGTTCGGGATGACTGTGTAACTCGAGTGGCAGAGCAGAGACCAAATTAAGTCCCTCAGAAAGCCAGACGTGGTCTCCTACCCCCATACAGTGCACACCGCACATGCGGCCTGCAAGGATCTTCTCCTCAGGCTACTGGCTCTCGACCACCCTTCAGCCAAAACCCATGTGTGATGCTCAACACTGGATGCTATTTCTCATTTCAGGAACTTGTCAGGCTTTACATCAAGATGTACACTTCCCAAATTTCTGGTGGAAGCAGGAGCTGCAAATAACACCTCTGTCAGGGGCACCGGCAGACCAAAGGATCGGGCGGCCAAGACCCGTCACGCTCTGGTTTTGTTTCAGACGCTCTGTGGTGAACTTCTGGGATGTCGCCACTACAAAATCCTCATCACTGTCCCTTAGTGTCAGTCCTGCCAAGTGGTGTACGTGGCCCAACAATGCATCATCGAGCCACGCTGACCTGAAAGCAGCATTTACAGGTTGGATACAAGCCGCTGAAAGGAGGGACTGGCACCGGGCCTGCCGCGAGTGCCTGGTGGCTTCAGAGGTCAGTCACAGCAGCCTGCCAGACCTTAATTCTCCAAATAAACACGCTACGTCCGTGAGGATAACAGAGTGAAAATCGAGTTTACTTTAACACTGGCTGTATCATAACTTCTTAGCAGAGTAATTGAAGGTGGCAATTAGTGCGTGGCAGTGCAGCGGCTCACTACAACCCAGTCAGACACTTCCAGAGCAGTTATCGCGTCAGCGAGGGACGGGTGACGGGAGCAGACAGCCTGGGTGCCGCAGGCAGCACCGGGCAGGAAGGGTCCATCACTGCCGTATCCCTCGGCCTCTCCTTTCATAATTCTCAGAGCAAGAGATATTCAGAAGATGCACAGTCTGATTTTGCCTTATTTTTAATCCCTTTGACTAAGAGAGAATAAAGATCAGTCATTTTCTTTCCTTATCCTTAATAATGAATACTGGGAATACTATTTATTATAGTTATTTTTAAATTATTATTGCTATTATGATTTTTTTAATATACTTTCCTATACTTTTTTTCCAAGGATTTTTGCAAATGCAAAGAAACAAACAATACTCACCCGCTTCGCACCATTTTTTTCTGTAGCCTGACTTGGTTAGTACGTAGACAACTTTTTTTGTCCTTATGCTTATCCATTTTCACCATTATTACTATTGGTAAAAATATCAAGCATAATACTTCAAAAATATTCTTTTTTTTTTTTTTTTTTTTCCACTCAAGAAAACGTAAGGTCTTGGGGCATAGAAGAGCAGAGCTGCATTAAAACTGAAGAACTTTTGCTGACAACAAGCAATGTTATAAAGAGTTAACGCAAGCACGAGTGTTAATTTTTAGTAATTTTGAAACTCCTCACACATAACTAGGCTTTTCAACCCATATTAAGTATGTCACCTAAAAAGTAATTTGATAACTAACAATCACTGCTATCCTAACCTAGACTAAAATAGCAAGCAGAATGTAAAATGATAAATGCTTGTCTAAGTTTTTAACTGTTTAAGTATATTTTGCTCTTGCTATGAGACAGATAATGAAATGCTTTTCTTTTCTTTTACAATGGCTGCAAGTCCCTGACCAGTGGTACCCTGTAATAACAATAATAAAAAGCAATTATTAGTTGCTATTAAGGGATTACTAGAAATATAGTTTAGATGGCCTGGTAATATACTATAAAATAGTCCATACATATTATTACAATGGGGAAAAAAAAAAAAAAGACTGCTTAAAACCAGGGGTGCTGCAAACATTTTGGCAAAATCATTTGAGAAAAGAGACTATGAACTTTTATTGCTGCCATTGTCATGCATGATACTGATAGAGTATAGAGACAGAACATGCCTAACTGAAAATAATAGTTTATGACTACTTAGACAGCCGAATCAGAGCAAAGATGTTGGCCATTTTGCATTTTTCTGATTTTTATGAATGAAGATGCAAAGATAATCTAATTAAAGTACACTGTTCTGAATTTATAAAATTCACCATCAACTTTACAGTAAAAACTCTGTTTATTAAAAAAAAAAAAAAAGAGGAAATGTTATAACAAAAGAATATTTAATTTAAATAGGTAAATAATGGAGAGATTAAAGCAGTATTCACCTGAATTCTACCTCTAGCTAGTCCAAGGCCAGCGAGCACCTCTGTTCTGGACAGCCACAGTTAGACAGAAATTCCTCAGTTAAAAACATGGCAACTCCATTTACAAAACATAGATTTAAAGGAAGTCTCCTGCATCAAAAGCATCAGCCTAATTTTTTAAAAACAATTTAAAAAATAAAATTACTTGCAGAATCAAATCAGCACACCCATTGTACCTTTACACGTAGCATCTCCCACCGCTCCAGCGGCCCTTCCCTGTCATTCCACGGCCAACCTTTGACACCCTTGGTGCAGACGATACACCTCAAACGTTCACTGATTCTGTCTGAAATTTTGGTTAGCTTGCAGATGTCTTTGTCCACCAAACACTGCAGGTGCATGTACCCTGGTGGATAAATCTGCTGGATTTCAGCACCCCCCCTCTACCTTGGCCAGCTACTGAGCACAGACACACAAGGCCTGCACGTCTACTTTTGATATTCACCTCCTGAGCTCTGACTAGTAGCTTTCTAATTTCTAACTGCATATTTCTCCAGCTAGGGTCTCTTCCTACCTCTCCCAAACAAACAGATGTTTGTACCTGGTAACTACCACACCGATCCTTTCCCGTGCCACCACCACCCGATCGCATCACACAGATGACTCATGCAATAGTTCTCTACATCCTTTCCTATTTATGATTGCATTTAACCAGCTAAATTAACATTTATACCTGATATGTATCACATCCCTATCGTCATACCCGACAACACAGGACTGCAGGTGAGGACGAGACGGATCTCTGCTGATTCCCCAGCTGCACAGGAGGCGGCTGCTCCGTGCCACCCACTGCGGGGCACAGCGGCAGCACGCTGTGACCGCAGCCACAAGTTCTTATCTATAATGTATCTTTTATTTATTTATATTATTCCTCGCCAGCATACCTCTATGCCACGCATCACAAAAATTACTGGAGGTTCTGTTTCTAGCACGTGTGAGTGGCACAAGTAAAGGAGTGGTATTTCTTGAAAGCGTTGCATTTTTTCCCTGTTACAGAAAACATCCTACACTCATTCTGCATTCATCTGTAGATAACTTAAGCTCAACTGCAATGCATTTTCACTACAGAACTAGCAACCGTTCAAGCAAATGCTATCAAGTATTCAAAACTACTGACCAGAAGTATGCAGCAGTGATGATAACTCCAGTTAAAACCAATTCCCCCTCTAAGCTGCATTTTTGCTGAACTCAAGTCCTTGCACCAGACCCTGCAGCACCCATTTGAGACCCAGAGGAAGCCCTGTACCGTCTCTCCTACTATTTTCTGAATATTGCTCTGCAGATACGATTGCATGAGTAAACAACTAAAAACACTGATACATAAATATTAGGCAATCCACATGAAAACCATCAGAGTACACCAGAGCACTTGATGATACTGTGCAGGTGTTGTCTCTTGCTCTTCCACAGGTCACGATATTCTCCTTGCTGAGCAGGCATGGCAAGTGCAGAAATATGGGCTAAGGGAGTGCTTTTATAATGCTTTTATGTGTGTTTGTATTTATATGCAATATAAAATATAAACACAACTATAATTTATAAATGTACTGTGTTCCTGGATCACTTAGGTGAAAAATGTATCGGTATCTTTTTTTAAAAATATGTATGATGCTCAGATGGGTTCACACGAAGCGGCCAACCTATGCTAAAACCCAATTAATGGGAGCTGTTTCTGATCTGTAGTTTAACACAGTTTTAAATGCAGTTCCCTTCAGATTGCTGAAGGGTTGTAGGGCCAAATTCTATCCTTAGAAGCAAGTAACTCTCTCTGGACTTAATCCAGCAGTATTTCTTCAGGTTAAACTCCCTGGAAGTCAGTGGGTGTTTTACTCGAGTAATAACTGTTATTCTGACCCATTTTTGAGCAGTAGCTTTAATAGCAGTTTTCCATGCACTTACCAGAACAGCCTATAATTTCAGCGCTAATGGAAATGAGCAGATGAGCCCGATGCTCAGCACCAACCCTTTACAGCCCCTGTCCACATCGCATTGCAAACTCCCCCAGAATCCCACTTGCAAATTCAATCCCAAGCAAGGCTTCATGCAAAATGATAACTCCTTAAACATTAGCAACTCTGTTTTAGCTAAGGATTCATACAGGACTTGGAATGCCACGACATCCCTGAACACGCTGAGACTTGGGTTTGGAGTCCATGGACCGGTAAGATGGAGGAAATTGCAAAGCAATTGACAACTCCCTCTTGGGCTGCGGCACAGACCATGTCATTGCACAGCATCCCCTGCCAGGTGATTTGTGCAGCTGTTTGTAGCAGCAGTACAGTTAAATGAAGAAGCCACCTGATTATCCTCTGAGCTGTAGGTAATACACCAAGCTGCAATTGCTACAGGAGAGGAGAACAAATGCTCTGGATGAAGAGACAGAGAAAATATCAGTCTCTTCCCAGCCAACAAAATGTGGCAGGCAAGTCTTACATTGCAGGAGGGACGAAGGTAAGCATAAAAACAATTTATTTTTCTCTGACACCAGTCCTGTGCCAATTCCTTAGAATCCATCCCATCTTCCTGCAGTAAGATTTCCCTCATTTAGAAGCCAGCGGGACAGGCAGCACAGGGGAAGGGCAGGGTGAACCCCTCTCCTCCCTCGAGGCAGCACGCACCTCCGGAGAGAGAGAACCCTGAGATGGAGAATCCTGAGCTCCCTCTT
>NC_088985.1:36835124-36860124 GCF_963932015.1 Anas acuta | reverse complement strand
TTGCCTCATCAGCTGCAATTTGCAGATCGAACTTGGGAACTGAACCTGGCTCTCTTTTAGCAATAAAAATCCTTATCAGAAGAGTCCTTGGAAGGAAAAAAAACACAACACACACACACACACAAAAAAAAACAAAACCACAAAACACAGAAAGTATATTAATCTACTTCAATCTGCATTGTTTTAACATAACAAAAATGCAGCCTCCCATGTGCTGCTATGATCCAGCTCTTCTGACTCATCCTGGTAACACGACATACAAACCTGTCCACAGCTCCTAAATAAATCACAGAAGATGCCGTTTCCTAATTACAGTGGGATTGAGGAAGGGTCGGTAGGACCATCTGGTTGTAGTTAAACTTCACCAGGCAGGGAGGTTCTGCAAAAACTTCTGAAGATTTACGGGTGTGTTGGAATTGTCATTCTGATATTAATGAACTCAAAATAAAACGTGAATTCAACTACTCACACGTGTTGATAAAGCATGATTTCCAATTCATACCTATAAATTAGCCTTACTAACATCAGCAGTTCAAACTCATCCTGACCTTTGGTTCAAGGTCCTGAAAAATGAAAAAGCAAAGGACAGCAAATGAATTTTGAAGTTTTGATGATTTAAATTCGGGGCCTTGCACATTCACAGTTGATTTGCTGCTGTTGGTGACCCGGGGCAACAACGGGGCAGTTCCCAGCTCTGAGCAAACCTGGCAATCTCCAGGGCAATTAAATGACAAACCTAAATGAAGAGCTCTAATTGCCCAAGCCCTCCATTCACACATACACAGGACCTAGAACCACCACAAAGTAAATGTGAAGCTGTGGGCTCTAAACTTCATAAATATGTCCTACACGATTTTCCTTTTATCATCTCATGGCTCCAGCGTGGTCCTATGATGTAAATGAGGATAAACCAGTGAAGTTTGATACTGACTGGTGCAAAACTGATTCTACAAGTTGAAATTTCTGATATTGTCGTAGTAGCAGAGATATTTTCCCAATGACTCTACTGTATTGTGGACTGCAACATTAAACTTCCCTCACTCAGGTACCCCAGGAAGCATTTTCACAAAACAATTCTGTACTCAGCCACAGAACAGGATGACACTAAGTCAGACTATTTTGAAGAATCATGGATCTCTTTCTTCAAAACTATCGAGCAACAGCACTCCCACAATGATGGATATTGTCACGACAGGGTTATGTCAAAGCAGGCATTGTGGTGCTTCTCCTCCAGGCAGGGTGGTGGCAGAGGACCCGGGTGTGAGAAGGGGAGGTAGGCTAGGATGCACTGCCTCTCCTGCAGTTTTTGCTGCTTCAAGCATAATTGCTTTTTCTCCATAATTCCACTTAGAATTACACTGATGAGGTGTTTTTACAGTTTCATTTTTCAACATGGCCCTAAATAACCACTCCCAAATGACTCTGGATCAAGAAATCTGCACCCTCAGTTGCTTTGTGAAGATTGTGTTACCAAAGATAACCTGCCCTAGAAAATTAATATATTTTAATTTTGAAATATGTAATGCAAATGTGCTCCATTATGTGAACAAAGTAAATTATAAGATCTTCAGTTGTCTGTGTGAAGTATGAATAGCAATTTCTTTAGATTTCTATAAGTTTCTTTGTAAATGGGCAAGTTAAAAATAATAATCATTAAATTGCTTAACTGTAATAAAATGAAACTATTTGCTTACTACATACAAATTAAGTCAGTATCAAAGTACTGATTTCCTTTTTTAGTTTGTATTAATTTATTATTGAATTATAAATATCTAATGTATGAAGCTAAACACTTACATAGCACTTTGCAAACACTAATTCACAAATGATGCAACATCTTTTCAAGGCACATATGAAAGCAGCAGCAATTAATTCTTAGAATTTTCTGGCTTCAACCTCAAAGTTACAGAGCTTTTTTTCTTTTCTCTTTTTTCTTTTTCTTAAGGAGCACACATTTAAGCAGTCAGCAAAACAACTGTGAAGACATAAACTGCGATTTCATGAAGTTACTTAGCCTCTTGACTGATAACACTGCCATCATACACAGTGCACTGCTAAATGAACTGCAATTTGAATTCCCGAGATTCAAATTATTTAAACAGACATCCTGGAAGCAAGCACAGAGAAGTCCTATCAGTGACCCCTGATGGTTTTTCAGAGACTAGAGTTTGCTAAATTAATAAGCAGCCCTAAAGTAACCACCTTGTTTGGCGGGAGCCCTTGCAGAAAGATGTAATGGGCCAAGAGAGGAAAAGCCTACAAGGGGCAGACAGAAATTCTGGCTTATTTGGGGTGCGAGAAGCACACGGGGCTGGGGAAACAGCACAGTTGTTCAAAAATACTCTCGTTCAGCATCTCTCAAAGAATGATTTGCTTTTCTGAAGTGCCTAAAGAATATTGCGGGGATTTTAATAAGTTAGTAAGTTTAACAAGTACGTATTTTCCTAAGCTAGCAGACCAATTATTTTACATAAATCTGCAGTATCAGAAAAATACTACATATGTTTCACAGCCTGCCACAAAAGAGGGTTTTTCCTTATTCCATGCCCTTCTGACAAACCCAATGAAATCAGCACACTGACAAACATGTTTATACAGCATTAAGGGTTCATGTTAAGCTGATAGCAAGCAGAAAATTTGACTTTCATATCGACAAATGAAGAGCGTATATTCTTGTTTCTGCAACAAAGAATATGTTTGTGTACTTCACCACTGAGAAATTGTTTGTGAATTCTTAAGAAATCCTGCTAGGAGAGACACTGTGATCCTCCTCCCTTAAAAGATGGTCAGACTTAAGGTCAGAGCACTCTTAATCTGAATTTCAGATCTTGACTTTTGTTGGCTTTACTTTTTCTTTTTGCATTAAATATGAATGATATTCACTGAAACATTTGGAACATTAATTACAGGGAAATACACATTATTTTATTGCTTGCCTGAAAACGTATAGCTTCAGTCATTGTTCACCCATGTAAAGACAATCATGAGCTTCAAGCAAAGTGCTAAAATATAAAAGGCCACATTCATTCATGTACTGGTCCAAGCTGCAGCACTATAAAGTACATCAAAAGGTGTTAATGGTTTCAATATTTATCTGCTGCAGGGAAGCACTCTAAAAAGAAGACAGAAAAAAATTTCTGCTAATGGCTGTGTCTCTCCATTAAAATGAAAAGCTTAATGCATCTTATAATCAGAGGACAATTTGCAAATCATTAAGAGAAATGTAAAATTCCATTAAAATACAAATCAAGAGTCCCTCACTGGACTAATAATCTTTTTGATATTATTTTGCATTTCACTATTTCTGTTCCCAATATCCAGGCACCACAAATGATCAGTTCTTGAACATGCTATTTACCACAGCCTACTTCTTTAACGAGAGACTGAGAGAAGTATAATCTGCTATTCAGAGCAGGTACTAATGAAGAATTCCATATATTCTGAAATTTAATTAAAACCCCAAAGATTTCAAATTAGATGCAATTTGAAATGCCTGGGGCAGAAATACATGCACTTGCGTGGCAAGGGTATCACGCTGAAAGTTGATACCGTAATTGGTCTTGATGTATTTTTGTGTTGCCAGGCTGAAGCACAGAACTCATAACCATATAAAAATTCTCTGTAGATTACCTGCTCATTGAAAATGCCATCACTCAGGTAGTTCTCTACTAAATTACCATGCTACTAAAATGCACAAAGTGATTCGAAGAGAAGAGTGGCACAGCTGGTCGACGCTGCCAATGAGTTATGCATGCGTCGACGCTGCCTTTTTTCTTAGTAAAATATGCTCAGTTGAATATTAAAATATAATTGGCATTCAACCTAAGTAGCTTAAACCATTTTGTTATCTTCTTTTAAACCGATTTGGCTCCTCCACAGTTATTTTCAAGGATGCGATTCACAAACTAATGACACCATCACATTCAGCTAGATTTGTACTATTTTACATTTGTCATAAATAGGAACAATTTCTACAGCCTTCTAGGGATGTCCTTTAATATTGGCTCCTCTTGAACATCAAAGGCCCAATTCATGGGGAAAAAAAAGAAAGAAAAAAAAAAAGAGTATGCCATTTATGTTGGTTCTTGCATATTTTATTCTGAGAGGAGTGTGGGATGTAAATTTCTAGTGAGAAGTATGTTTTTGCAAGCCCTTGTTTTTCCTAGAATATAATGGTCAGCTCTTACGTTTACAAGCTCCAAAAGAAGATACAGCAAAATATCTTGGAATGGGTCAGAAAGAGGCACTCTGAGGTCAAGCAGCAGCAAATACCTATGGCAGAAAATGGCTTCCTCTCAAATTAATTAACCTATGTAGCCATAACATAACAGGTGTCATAAACATCACAGTATTTTTTGTTTTCTGAAAAAAAACACAAACCAAACCAAACCAAACCAAAACAAAAAAATCATCACAATGGCCTTTAGAAACAAGGCAGTTGTCGCAGCAGCAGTCATATTAAACACGTTACCTCTGAAATACCAAACAGGCTGAACGCATATGAGTTCTGGTGTTACTTCTCCTTGATAAGGAAAACTTGGCTGAAAGTTTATTAAGCAAATAGGTGGGGGGACTATATTTATAAAATTATTTTCTTTCCTCTTGATTACATATTTTATTAATTAGGGTGCAAATGTTACATCGGGCTGCCATGCCAGTATGTCAAGCAAGCAAACAAATCAAAGGAAAAACAAATTACATGTATATGAAACTTACTCCTCATCGGTCTGCACTGTGAGGAGGTTGCAAAGATCTGCAGGTTCAGGTGAAGACAATAGCCACATAGCTCCAGGTACAGAGTCTTTGTTATGCTGGTATTTGCTTTTCTCCACCTTCAGTTCTTACCTTTTTATCGAAACCTCATATACAAGCAGTCATGTCCAAAGCTACCATGTCTGGTGAAAGTATTATTAAAATCAGGATCAACTTACTCCTTGTATTTCAAGAGGGAAGAAAGGACCTGATTTTGATAACTCCCCTTCATAACATGAGCAGATGAATAATTAATGTAAAGAATATTGACCAGAAAGGTCTATTCTATTGAAAATACATTTTTTTTTTTTTTTTAACTAACTGACACTTTCACCGTCTTCCCCATCTTCCCCATGGTAATACAGACATACTGCTCTCCCTGTCCTTTAGCTTCTTTTCAAAGATCCAACCTCAGGAAGTGCTTGCTCTGCCTGGCACCACCAAAAAACTGTCACCCATAAGAAGCTACATTTCCTCTGGCATCTTGGGAATCCATGCATCCTGATGGTTTTGCCTAAACCCTGACTGTGTGTCAGGGACAACGGGAAAAAGGAATTTGAATTGTCAAAAAGGGCTTATGTATGGCAGATAATTTATCCTGTGAACAGTGAACAGGTGGGCAAAAATAAAGAGGACTTAACATACACTTAAAACCAGATGAGCTTCCACTGAAAATGGTGGGAATTTTGCTCTGAATTCAACAGGAACCAAGTCAGGAATTTTGTAAATACTTCTGTCTAGAAGGTATTTGTACTGCTCTTTTTTATTTATTTATTTTATTTTATTTATTTATTTTTAAGTACAGGCAATTGATACAACGCAGTGGGCCAACTGGGAAGGAAAAAGAATTTGTAACACAAAAATAACGGAGGTAGTTTTTGGTTTTGTTGTTTTTGAAGGTTGGGGAGGATTGATTTCTGTTCGAAGAAAATTGTAGGGAATTATTGGATTGTAAAAATCCATTAAATACCTAGGAAAACAGTAACTTTCTGATCGTCAAAACCATTCTTACATGAAATGGTAATAAAAGAAAGTGCCAGTTTATGGAATTTGAATTTTGAGTTGGCAGACAGAAATATGAAACTCTTCATTTTTTTGCACATGAATCTACCATGTCCAGATATGTGAAGTACTAACATTTTCAAGCAGATTATTTCATATTACCTTAACATGTTTTCTAAAAGCCTAAATATAAATGCATTAGCATGTCTGATGAAGCTGCAGGAATGAAAATAAGTGAAAGCTGGTAATGGTTTTGGTCAACTCTTTTCTTTAGTGAATTGAATATGAAAATATAAAGAGAATTTCACAACTTGAAAAAATAAATGGTGGGAATGATGTTTTACACTTATCAAGGAAACATCAAGCCTTGCCTCCTCCTCAGCAGGTTACTTATCAGTGCAATTCGGTTCTGCAAAATATAAGTACAACTTGGTAATGCTGGTTGACTTACACTTTCCCAATTGAACTTTACTGTATTTTCCATTTTTCACTGGAAATAAGGTAACCATGCAGAGATAATACTGGGCCAAGGCTGTCTCTTCCATTTTTTTCTGTAGGTTGAATTTTCCATTTTTCCTGTTGAAGATGGTTATGTGCTGAATAGGGCAATCTATAAAGTGACATCGCCAACAGCTCTCACTGGCTCGGGGTTTGGTCATTTATTTCTTTGCACTGCACTGGTGTGAGTTAGTGCTGCCAATACACCATCCCTTCCACTCAAATATATTTTTAAATACATATCTATGTAAGTCCAGCTGGTCAATGTACCCAGCTTCATGCCCTGGCTCCTGCTGTTGCCTTCTAACTCCTTCCTAAGGTTTCCTACCACAATTCTGTATGTCTGCTACCACCACTTGCAAAGTCTGGGCAGTCCATGTGCACATGGAAAATATTACAAAGATTTTTACTGCAAAGAGGCTTCTGGTCAGTTTTAAAAAAGAAGCAGCATTTTGGCCATTAGGTTGGCTTGCCCATAGCAAATATGTTTTTTAAAATTCCCTCCTACAAATCTAGGAATTTAAAAATCAAAGAAAAAAAAAAAAAGACACTGTGTCTCATACTCTGTTATCATATAGTGAAAAAATGTGCATCTGATATCTAGGAAGAAGAGTTAATAGTGAACTTGATAACTCAATTGTTTGATAAGAGGCAGAAGTAATTATTTGCCCCATATTCTTCAACTGTCTATCATCCTAGCAAGCTCCAGCCAGCTAGCATATTTCAGATATTGCGTATGGATTTATGTTTATTAGATCATGCTAGAAGAGTCATTTAAAAGTAGGTGCAATTTAGTTTAAAAGGGCAAATAAAGTTACAAGACATACACAGGACTGAAGAAAATTAAAACTATGTAAGGCTCAGATATATGTACGTCTCTATAGATATGTCTCATATCCACAGGCCATCCCTTTAAGAATTACAAGTTAATAAAGATATTAAAATCATGAAAATTTAATTCCCTTTAGTATTTACTGCATTGCTAACACTGGGCAAACATCATTCTAGGAGTCAGAAAACGCTGAAGTTTAAGATGTACTTACAATGTTTATGCTTACATTTTCTATTAATGATCTAAGTTACCTTCACCTTAGTAAAATCATTCATAGGTCATATTCACCCTTTCTGTTCTCACCTATTCTTACCACCCTTACTTCCCATTGTCTCCTGTTCTCCTCAAGGCTGCAAATCACCAAACCATAACATTACATATTTTTTTTGTTACATAAATGCTTATGGCTGCTCCGGCATCTGATGCCCCTGAGTGTCCTCCTCCTACTCTTCTGATCTTTTTTTTTTTTTTTTTTTTTGTCACAGCTTCTCCACTTCGAGCCTTGGAAGCCTCAGACCTATACTCTGTTTATGAAGCTCCTGAAGAGTAGTTTACTCATTCCTTTATTTCATATATATCTATCTACATATATACACATATATAAAGCCATTATATATAATCATATATTGTTATAATATTATATACCACACACTATATGATATATTATTATTTATATATGATCATATATTATAATATATGATATATTACAATATAATACACACACATATATTTTAATATATTATATAGATAAATATTTCCCAGCCATTTCTTTCCTGCTGAATTTGAGTACAGAGTTGCTATCCTACTATCTATAAACCGGCACCCAAAGTTTGAAACTTTCTGGCTTTACTAGGCAGTAAAGGTAAAGAATTTTTACAATTGTTTTACTACCTTCAACTTAAAGCAAGGGAAGAGAGATCTGTATTGATCTTAATACTGTAAATGCTTTTCTTATTTTAGTAAACTTTATGTATTGAAAAAGCATTTGGCTAAATTGCATGAGAGAAACATTTACTCTTAGGATATGCTTCACACAGCAATTAGGGTAAGCAGCACAGTCTTTAAAAACACTTTTAAAAAATATAAGTATTCAGGGCATGTTGAATATGATGTCTCAGAAGTAAATCAAATCAACAGCCCTGCGATCTTCAGAAAACTAGTGATTTGAGCATTTCAACCACCAAAAGGAAAAAAAATACTTTGGTCTTTGCTGACTTACGGAGAGAATGAAGAATATCTACGTTTTTATCTTAGCGTTTTATCTTTTATCTTAATTTGCTGCAATTTTTTAAAATAGTTTAGGATGTACAAAAATAACAGTAAAACAAAAGTGCTCCCACTAGTGGCAAGGTGTAAGAGCAAGAGAGACGTTATTAATGGAAGGATTTTCTTTACAGGTACTTTGTGAAGGGAGAGATCCCACGGACACGTGTGGATCCCGGGAGGGACAGGGGGGCATGCAGCAAGGGAGCAAGAGTCTCCCTGTTAGCTGCAGGACAAAGTCCCCTTCCACAGAGAGTGACACAGAATTATGAAAATAAATAGTTTCTTTAGCTGGTAACCAGTATTTTACAGTGTGCTTCTTTGTCCTGTGGTGGCAACTACACCAGGTTTGCTAGTCTACTGTGCTTTGGTTCGAGTTTCTGAACGAGAAGGCTCCCAGGAAATCACAGGGTAATTATTGATTACAGGCCTGGGCACGGAGCAAAGTCATCTTGAAGGGAGAATGGAGGTACTACCGATGTCTTTGAAGACTCTGCTGCCATTATGTATGAGGTGTTTCATCAGTATCCTTTCTTGGATGAGTAACATGCATTATACACGGGAAATTTCAGCTCCTAAGCTGGTTGGCAAAGCTCACCTCCCTGGTCTCCATCCTCAAATTGTTTCTCCCCTGGCTTTTTCACAGCTTTTTGCTGCCCTCGCTTACAGGCAGCACCGCTCACAGACCTGTACGCTGGCAGCTCCCTCGCACAGCCACGGTAATCAGCACAGCAGGGTGGCTGAGCTGGGCCACCACAAAACACCTTCACACTGGGTCCACACCTCTGGTACAGGGACACGACTGAAGAACTCTGGACTCGAGAAATAAAAGTGTCATTTTGCAAAGCTAAAGGAGCTTGTCCAGCGATGACAGAGGCTGGGCATGGCATGGCACGCAAAGAGCAGGGCCCCAGGGCTGCTGCTTGTCACAGGGCAAAGGAAAACTCTTGTGTGTGTCCAATTTCCTCTGCTCTTGTTGCTCTAATAAGCCATCTGGTCTGGAAACACACAACTGCTCCCTGCTGCAGCGCCCAGTGCTGCAATGCTTTCTGCAGTCTCAACCCGTAAGTTTGTAAGACACAAATAAAGAAAAGTCAGGAAATTCATGACTGGCCAATTTAGCATTTCCTTTACCATTTCATGAACTCACAAATCAAGCAACTCATGCATAGGCTTCAAAACAACAACAAGGTCAATTTTTCTTCTTCATATATAAAGGGGGCTAATGACCATGGTACATTAAGACCAATTAATCACTCTCCATGATAAATGTTCTGTCATTTTCCTAAGGTGTAACACCTTGAAGTTACACTACAGAGAAGTGGGAAAAACCTACTTTTCCCTAGTTCAATGAAATTCTACACTGAGCACTGCCCATGATGCAAATCAATGAAAATTCCAGTTTTCAATTACATTAAAAAAAAAAAAAAAAGAAAAAAAAAAGAAAACAGAATTGGCTGCGTATGCTGGAAGGGGACAGCTGGTGAGCTGACAAATTCTGGAGGTGTGGAGAAACCAGCTTTGAACTTTTCATGCCTGCCTCAAGCTGTGCTACAGCACCAGCACCTCAGAGTCAAACTTTACCGCTGACGAGTTACAAGGAGGAATGTTTAATTGCATATTTGGAGTGCTTTTAGATGCTTTCCCCCCTTTTAATAGTGATTTAGAGAATTAAAGGCACTTTAGAAAATCTAGGACACGGGATGTGTGGCTGGAACAGTAAGTGTCAGAACTGAGCTTGCCAGTGCGATGGTAATGCACACGCACTTGGCAGCCAAATTATGGCCGCATAATGACACGGTTATTTCATTTTCACAGTCAGCACAGGGATTGTTGGACGGGGCTCGGTGTCCGATGGATGACTGGTGCTTTGCTTCTCCAGGAGCCCAAAAAAAGAAAGCACACAGCTGAATTTGTTTCGTGTGGCCAACCGCAGGTCCCTCAGCCTGGTTGTGAAGCGTTGAAGGCCTGAAGATATGCTACACCATAAGATAAGCAAAGCCCTTACTGTCCTCAGATGACACTTCCACAGAAAAAAAAATAAAAAAAATTAAAGACAGTTTGATCTAAGGACTTCTTAATGAAGAAAGAAAATATCCAATAATCAGCTCTTATCACAAAAGCACTTGATGATGGAACTTGCACAGGCCAGGATCAAAGAACGGTACTGTAAGTGGTCATACTCACTGGGATGGGAGAAAAGATGGGCCAAAGGTTCTGGCGACTCGTTAGAGAGCTGCTGATGAACTGAGACATGTAAGGAAATTGGTGTGAAGAGAAAAGCCTTCACAGCTTTGGATCTTCATGCTCTCACTTGTGTTTATTCTGCATTTTTAAGTGCCTGGAGAAATGAGTAGGCACTTTCAAATGTAAATGTGAAAAAGTAAATAAATACCAAATTCTTAATTTAGCAGTACTGCAACTCTCACTTACAGAAAAATTGAAGTATGCAATTTAAGCCATTATAATGCAGTTTTTACCCTATGTTTCTACTAAATAACTTTTAAAAATAATTTCTTCAAATTTTTTTGACATGTATTTCCATATTCCTTCCAATATTATTTTCATCTGTTATCTGAAGGTAGCACTAAGAAGAAAATGTAAGAGGATATATACAAACAGCAGCACATCAATGTGACTTGTGTCAATTAGTCCCGGGTTAGCATTTCCATTACGGACGTGCCTCCCCCTGTAAAGCACGCACACCTGGTCTCAGACCAAGCACAAATAACTAAACTAAATTAAAACAACCTGGACCTGTGCATACTACAACGAGAAAAACACTTCAGCCCTCCCCAGTGCAGAACCCACCACAGCCTGCTGCCAGCACGAGGGCAGGACAGCCGCGGCCTCCATGATGCCACCGCTGCCACCATGCTGGAGAGACTCCACAGGGGGCTTGTGGCCACTGGCCACCTACCAAGGCTGCCAGAAAGCCCCTGGCCACCTCCGACAAAGGGGACAGTGCCAGCTGGGTGCCCACACCCGGGGAGGAGGCTGCCCAGAGAAAGGCCAGAGCCCCCCAGCAGGTCGGGCCTGCTGACGGCAGGAACCCCTGAGGAGAAGCAACATCACCATCACAAGACTTCATTAGCCCAGCTGAGAAGAATTCAGTAGCCAAGTTAGAAAAATTAATAAAAGTAGAAGCATTACTTTACGTGTTTTGCAGTCTTCTAGTGAGTCATCTGGGAAACAGAACTCCTCTTTTTTAATCAAAGATGGAATGAGCAACAGCAATAACGCCACCAGCTTTGCCCATTCATGTTCATCCCAATCCTAATGTTTTCACAATTCAGCTCTTTAATTTCATCCCAGCTAATAAAAAAATAGTCAGATGATAACGTAGTCACCCAGAAGATGGGACTTTGTGAAAATTTTGGCAATTCCAACAAATGATATATCATCGTATTGTCAGTGCTTATTCTCCCATATGTTAGTTGGATGCTTTCACTAAAAACCTCTAAATAATTATTTTTTTAGTTGATAAAAATGAGAATGTTTGTAAAAATATCAGAGGAAGAAGTGTAGTACACAACTTAAAATTTTAAAAAGTCATCACCAACCCTTCAATTTAAGTCTGAAAGATGTTGCATTGAGAAATTTTCATAATATAGAAGAATTAGTATAGAAGTTCACCCTGAAATAAAGGTGCTGTGCGAAGTTCATAAAATTTACAGCTCCCATCCTTTGGAAACAAAAGTCTGACTATCTGTAGAACACTCTGCAGAACAACCACATTTTGGTTTTGTTCAGCTCGTTGAGGCTGCCATTTAAGAATAAGAAAGTGTAACAGCAGGAAGAAACCTATTATTTATAAGAATTTGGATAAAAACAGTAATTAGCAGTAGACACAGCTGAGTTTTGCGAATGTGTAGCTATAAAAACAGCTGCTCCTTTCCACATGTAAAACTGGCAATTGTTTTACACGAGTACTTATGTATTGTCCCTATACTTTAAAATACGAATCTATGCACCCATATTTAAAAATTGCCTTTCAGCTAGAACCACACACAAAGAAAAAATACACGTATTTCATATTTTATATAAAGAACAGTGCTGTCTTACCTTCTGTAGCAGAGGGTACGAGCCCCTTTCTGGTGCTCTATTATTATGAATATATACATATCATCTAATTCAATTAAAACATAGATCTCAGAAAATGAAAATTTTATTCTCTGTGAAATTATTACATTCATGGAGAGCCACTGCAAAATCAGACTTCTGCTTTTATTATTATTATTTTCTTAATTCGGGGGTCTACTTCATTTCATGTGATTGACTCGTTTTACAAGGTCTTCAGGAAAATGTCCATTAAATGGAAAATGGTAAGAAGGAACTTTTCTCATGCTGTGCTTTCATCAAAATACATGACCATTGTAACTGCTTTGTAATAGCACTTGTCCATTGTCTACAGGTATCAAAATATCTGTAGGTATTTTGGGGAATCAAACGTAAAACCAATCAGAAAGATAAGAGCACAGCTCCCCGTGGCACCCAACTCCACGTCTGTTCCTTGTCCTCTCACAAGCATCAGCCCCATGATGCTGGCAAGACAAGAGTTTAAGGGAGCAGCAACCTTACTGAAAAATCTACTGAAAAATTCAGACGTGTTCATATTCAAACCTCCCAGCCAGCACGTGGCAGGAGCCGAACTGCATCATTTGTACCACCGTGGCCAAGAAGGAGGGCAAGGGGAGCCAAAAGCACGGTGTCAGGGTGGCACTGACCTTGCTGGAGCAGGGGGTGGTGGAAGGGGGGCACGGGCAGCTGCTCCGTCCTCGCCGGCTCGCAGAAGTAGGCGCGCAGCCAGGCCGTGCACTGCTTCAGCGGCTCCGTCATCCCCTCCGCGCCTTCGCACACCTCGCAGCCCGCCGACGCCTCTGCCCTGCGGACAGAGAGAGAATTGTAAAATTATTAATTATAAAAGTTATAAAAATGAATATTCATACTCCCAGCATTAGCAGAAGAATGAATCATCTCAGAAGCACTCAATCGTGAGTCATAGACTGAGAGTCTTTTTTCTGCTCTGACAAAAGTGATGAGAGTCATAACAGCAGTAACAAAAATTCATCCTCATCACCTCCTAAAATGCAACAATGACACATGGCTGCTTACACCTGCTTAAAAAAAAATAAAGGATCGGTGAGAAGGAAACACCAGATGTAAGTGGGAAACACTGGGGAGCAAGGAGATAAAACCACCCAAGTCCAAGGGGCTGGTAGAGGCCACATCCTCATGCCTCCCTGGAAGTGAGGCTCCTCCACCACATCCCCTACGGGCACAGTCCTGTCTCCCCAGGGACCTTCCCCAGGGAAAGAAGAAAAGGAAACAGATTTCTGCAGAGCCAGCGCTTTCCTCTTCCGCGTTTCCTTCCAGCGACGTTGGCAGGTTTCTGCTTTCCTCCACTTATTGAATTGGAAGGAAGCAATTGAGAACTCATTTGATTTTCAATGGCAGCTCATGCTTTCAGGATACTGAAGAGCAAAGCAAACGAACAGAAAGCACCCGCAAACAAAAATGTCCTTTCTCTCTTGCTATTTTTTTTTTATTCCTTTTTTCTGGAAGAGCAATGCCTGTGTGAGAGCACTGGAAATGTGAACACCAGATTTGCAAATATTCAGACATGTTTCCCCATATGCCATATGCCCTTGGTTAGGCAAAACAGCGTCAGTGAAGAGATCGTGGTGCTCTGCTGGTGCTTTACAAGACCGTGGTGTGGTGGGTGCAGAGACCGGTTTTAGCAAACCCATAAGCAAACACAGCCCATTGGCAATGAACCCAAGAGAAACCATGGGAAGAGCAATGAGACAACATCAAAAGCGACTGCCTAAACAGCAACCCTGCCAGCAATCTTCTAGTACCCTGAATCTTAAATACCACCGATACACCATCCTTTCTGATTTCCTGCTTATTGCATTTTATTTTATTTTATTTTTTCCCATCTGGAAATATAGCCAGACCCCAGAACTGTTTCTCAACAGTATGCTGGTAAAACCCAACAGAATAGTCTTCTGGCTATCGGCTGGATTGTCACAAGGGAGTAGAAAGTAGAGAAAATTGTGGAAATATCAAAATACATGAGATCCTGAAACAGAAGAAAAGCAGAGTATTTCTGCCGTACAGTTATGGGGAAAAATCAAACCAAAACAAATTCCCCAGCATGCTCGAGTGTGCTGCAAGTGAGAGAAAATATTTTGTTAGTTACCTCCTAGCAGAAAGCCTAAGAAAATTAAATGCATCATGTACCACTAATGGCATGAAAGACACCGGGTCTGCTTTTGCCACAAGGCACCTTTGCAAAAAGACCTAACACCTTCAAATGCTTGATCCACAAAAGCTCACGAAGCTGAACACAACAGGACACCCGTGTAATCAGACACCAACCCGCCCTGCCTCTGGATAGGATAAATGATGTGCAGTCGGAAGCTGTTTCAGGGTTTCTCTCAGAAGCAAAACCCTCACTTGTCTGGTGCATGATCAAACGCCCCTGCGATTTCTCCCAGCCCCAACTCATTTTTCTGATTAATTGTTAACCATGGAAGGCCACATAATTACCGATTAGAAAGTGGCATAGAAGAAGAGGGACACAGAGGTGGACAATTAAAATTCTCCAGCAGCACAAGAATATGACGAGTTGATGACTTGGAGTGGAAGAAAAGCAAAACTGCAGAATCAGCTTTGGATCCAGTCTGCTAGAAATTAAACGCAATCCCATTTCTCTTTCCATTTACTTACCAAACTACTCACTTTTTTTTTACTTTTTTTTTTTTTTTTAGTGGAGGCGGAGGGGGAAAGTAGCATCAGTTTATGAAACTGATCTCTACTTTATGTTATTTTGCAGTGCAATAATTTCTTTGCTAAAAAAAAGAAAAAGAAGTCTGAGAATCTGTGCATAAACATTTTCACATGAATATCTGTGTGACACAGACCTCAAACCCAAGCTCTCGACACCAAGGATAATCAGTTATTCTGCACATGTACAACACTCAGCAGAATAGGGCTCAGTTTTACTGTGGATTGTTAGAGCTATGACAATATCATAACTACAGAATATAATAATGCCTTTGAAATCTCCAAGACAAGTTGGGAGACTTTTCTGCTCCATTTATCCAGAAGAGCATAGAAAGCACTCAAAACTACAGTAACCTTATGGTTTTCACATCATCTTGCTTCACATACTTGGGAGTCTGGAAGTGATTTGGGCTATAATATCATAATAAAACCAAAAGAATACATCTCCTTGCTGCTCTGTGAGCAGGCAGCCCCCGAGCGGCCTCCCACCACCGCGGCCTGAGGCCTGCACCCAGCACCGCCGGTCTGCCCTGGGTGGGGGGCAGCACCCCCAGGTTGGCGAGGTGCAGTGCTTCTGAAATTGATGCTGTGGGCTTCCCGGGGCTTTGTCTAAAGCCACAAGGCAACCTTCAGGCCTATAGCCCCTTATCGAACACTCAGGAGCAGCGTAAAGGCCCACCACAGGCCCCTCTCTTTGAAAAGACAGGAATTACAGCAGCTGCTTTGCCTATTTGTGTGGCTGGGGGTGCTACAAGAGCCTGCCGGATACCACAGCACATCTACCCCAACACAAGGATATGTTTTCACCACCACCATATATACTTCTCCCTTCCACCAGGTCTTCCCTGGCACAAAGGTTTGGATGTAAGCCTTAATTGTAATTACCGTTTGTAAGGAGAGCCCCTTATCACTGCTGAACATCTCCAGATATTTTTCTGGGAGGTTCTCCCATCACTTCACGTGTTTTCACGTCTCCAATCTCCACTTTCTACCACGGTCAGGAAAAGCAAAGCTCTGCAAGAAGAGGTGGCGCTTTCTAAGAGCGCATTGATCTCTTCTACTGTAGAATACAAAGTCGATTCACCAACATACACGCTGGAAGGCTCACACTGGCAGAAAGATAAAAAAAATCTTCACCTTAACTTTGCTTGGCTAGAAATGCTAACAACTATTCCTGGGAATTTGATGACATTAATAAAGAAAAAGAAAGAACATAACTAATGCATAGGCGTCTTCTCCTGGCCCTCCTTCCCCTCCCTTTTCTCCTCCCCATTCTCTTTCCAAAGTTGCATAGCAGTATTCCTTCTACAAACTACCTCGTCATTAAAAATTCAACTTAAAACACCAGCTGCCTTTAAAAGGCTTTTCTGAGGCTTCAAAGCCACACTTTGGTCCGACTAAACCATACGTCTATTTCAAAAAGCACGGCAGAAGTAGTCTCAAAACATTCATAAGAAGAAAAGGAGAGCAGATGAATTACGTTACGGGAAATTTTTCCCCCTCGTGTGAAATTCCTCTTTCAGTGTTAGGCTTCCTGGGAAGGTTGAATGCCCATTCCAAACATTAGTCTTTCATCATGTCAAACATCAAGATGGACAGGAAAAAGTTTGTGTAATGTTAGAGGCAAATGCCCTTCTTACATTAACTAATTGTGCCTCATCTTTAGCAATGAACAAGAAAAGGGCTCCCTCTTTTCTCCATGCTCCTTGTCTTGGAGAAGGGCACAGGAAGGGACTCACCGACCTACCTGCAGAAAGCTTAAGTCTCAAATCTGTGGTTCAACAATATATGTATATATATTTTTTTTATATAGGAAAATAAACCAAGCATGTTCATGTAAAAATGAAAAAAAGGAGGGGGGGACAAAAAAACAAAAAGAAGCTATAAGAAATCCAACTCCTTTATTTTTGCCTTGGAGAGTTGCATTACTTTTTCTTAAAAAGCACCGGCACCTTTTTTTTTTTCAATGTGGCAAGAATAATGAGAAGCATTTATTTAAATGCAATAGTGTTATTTAAATCACTCACACTTTCACTGGATTTTTTTCACTGCAATTGCTTTCATTACTGAACGGTATTAGCTGCTGTCCGGCTTCTCGAAAAATTCCAAGTGGCATTTCTTTTTATATTTTTACCTGGTCATTAAGTAATAACTATAGGGGTTTGGCTTATTAAACTGAAAGTTTGTTTGCATTACTGAGGATGATGTGTGTTCAGTAAGTTAGATGTCCTTTTTTAAATAAACAAACAAACAAATAAAATAAAAAAAAAAAACATTTTTCTGTTGATGTTAAAAGGCTACTCAGCTGCAAATGACTGACTCTTCTACATGGCTTTACTATGTGATGCCTAACTAAAACTACATAGTCTTCGAATAGAAATAACATGAGTTTTTCAAGCTATAAAAAGCAGACTAAAAATATATATATTTTTTTCCTAAAGTTTTGGATCTCTCCCAAGAGAAGATTCTTTCAAGGCCAGGAGCAACTGCTGCTGCTGCAGACCTCCAGCCCATGCGTTCAGCTCGTGGTGGTGACAAAGTCCAAGAGCAACATAAGGTCTTGTCCCAGCATGGGAACCCACCACAGCCTGGGTGCAGACTTACTGCTCCAGTTTACATGTACAATAGCTATTCCACATCACTCTTACTGAAATCCCACGTATTTATTTCAGTTTCAGCTCTTTTTAAGGCTGACCTCCCCACCTAGGGAAGTCACCAGGCTCTTGCTTCCATGCAGCTGAGAGGTGTCCTCCTGAGGTTCCTATCCCAGCCGTGTCTCCTCCATGACTTCTTATAAATTTGCATGTGATGAAATAAAGGAAAATATGGTTTGCGCAAAGGAGAAGAAAGTCAGAAACACCACCTGTTTCAGTTTAACAGGATCCTTCCAAACCATTTGCCAAGAACTGGAAGTTTCTAGCACGCTTCCAAAATAAACATGTAAGCAGCAAATTGGCTTCAGTATCATTCTAAATATCTTAACCATTATGAAAACCAGAGAAATGCTGTGTTTCACGACGAAAAGCCTCAGCGGGTACCCATCTTCTAAACTGGTAGGATTTTAATTATTTATTTTATTTCTAAGCTCCTTTTTGCCCCTGTCCATCACTTATAAAACTTAACTGAAACATTACATGATAGACCTTGAGTTACGTGATTTAAAATAAAGAGAATATATGGCTCTGCTGGCAGTTTCCTCAGGGCAAAGGGAGGAAAACATTATGACAATGTCATATCAACACCCACAACATATTTATATATTTATTTGTATATTTATATTAAAGTTACGTTTCTATTAAATATAATTGATTGGTTGAACATAATATACACTGCTAGCTTCTACCGTCTGTAGCTACACACACCTGAACATCTAATCCACTGATACTTACCTCACCCTCTAGTGGTTTGCCTAAGAAGAAGTTTATGAATGGCTACAAATGCTGAACTAATGAAGATTGCCCTCTATTTCAATTCAGTTAAAATACAGAACAAAAAAGCCTCCCAACTAACACAAAAACTGCAACTCCCTATGAAACTAAACTTCAATCACCAAAGGGCCACTGGCACATATGGGTAAACTCAGATAATTGCATTATTATATTACTTTAACTACAACACTTCCACTCAGAGAACAGCAGGGATAAAAACCTAAAATACAAATAAAAATATAAATAAAAAAAGAAAAAAGAAAAAAAGAAAAAAGATATGGAATGTCTGTTTCTACGTGCAACTATCCAATGTCCTATCACAGAAATTTGGTTTTTTGCCAGGCTGTTACAAACTGAATTGTGTTTTGACACTGTGGTACACATGGCACTGAAAATCACAGGATTTGCAATATCCTGTTACGTTCAGGTAAGTGAAAAATAATGATATTTGGACACAGACACATCCATAGGAGATTTTGTTCATTAACAGAAAACTGAATAGTAAAATATAGATGTACTGTTCCTAATTCAGAAGGATTTGGCTCTTGAAATGATTTGAATGCTGTGAAAGCAATCATCAGCAATCATTTTCCTTTCCCCAAAATTCCCCCAAAACTACAACCACAAAAGGGGAAAAGATTATAGAAACCTTCCCAAAACACAGACTTTCACATCAGCAAGACCAGGACTGCTGGACCCAAAGGTGTTCGACGTCAGGGCGACCAAAGCTCGGCCGCCGAGGTCCCAGTGGTAATTGAAGCCCAACCGAAACAAGTGTTTTGTGAGTGCACGTAAGGAGCTCCATGCGGCTGTCATGCTAATCTTCTTGTTAAGAGAGAAAGACCAGAGGCCCGTTGCTGTAGCAGGCTGGAACTATAACGAATGGGCTCTGACATGACCCGGCAGCCCTGCTCGGCGGCGAGAGCGCGTGATGCGATCTGACAGCAATTTAGACATGGCTCTCGTGGAGACTGCAGACCTACTTAGCGTCAAACGCCACGGCGAGTGTGGGTGGACTTCGGAATGGCTTTTACCCTCTTGCTGGGGGGGAGAAAAAAAAAAAGAAAGCTTTTTGACATCAGGCGTATGGAGATGATCTTACAGAAGGAATCTGCCCATGGGTGGAGAGGAAAACATTTTTGGGAATATTGCCCAATTACAGTAGAATCCTGTCATCACCTCGGGGAAGAATTTCTGATGGAGCCATAACCCCTCTATGAGTCGTGTGAGAAACAAAACAGTCCACGGAGCATCTGACAGGACCAGAGAGTCTCTAAGTGACCCGAGACCAGTGAGTAAGAGGGCTCCTTGGGTCATTTTCCCCCCTGGAAGGTACCACACTGCAGCCCAAAGACCACACAAGCCCGTGTGCTTGAACACAGACCCTTCTCCCTCGTGCCTCTTGCTCTGGATATTGCCCCTCAGGCTCTGGATATTGCCCCTCAGACAGCCCCAAGTACCAACCAAAGCTACGATCCATGCAGGATGCCTCCTGGCAGTGAGCTGCCATGGTTAAGCTTTGTCCTAGGCACTAATCAGCTGGGGCACATCAGGGGGATCAAGCATCTCCACAGCTTAGGGTCATTAGTATAGTTAATTTTGACGAGTCCCTAAATCACACTGCTGATTCTCTAGCATCTGAACAGTAGCTCTTCTGTGAGTAAATACATACAAAAGGCAAGAGTAATTTTAAAGTTTATGTTGTTTATGTTTTTTTTAATGTCTTTTCTTAATGTATTTCACATCTGATTAAAGACAACTCTACACACTCATGCATATGAAGTCAACAGAAACCAGGCATGTATAAACAATTGCAATGCCTGAAAAGCAAAGGCTATCCTACTATCTTCCTTATACCTCTACATCTCTGTAGTAGCATTCAAATGGCTGTCTTACCAAATCATTTTTTTTCTTAGTGAAATAGCTGGTGTGTTACTTTTCAAATGGAAGAATCAGTAATAATTAGAACTCAAAAATTAACATTAAAATGAGACTCAGTCATGCAGCATTATTCTTTACATAGATTTAACTGGTGTTTTCAATGAAGCCTTCATTGTGGAAACAAATAAAAATGTATTTTATCAACACCTAAATGTCATTTAAATAGTCTTTCTTTGATAGATGAAGGCTAAAGCCACCCCAAAACTGCGGATGAATTATCTGGTCTCTAATGACTCCAAAACAATTACAGGATGCAGAGCAATCTCGTTAAATTTTATTCAAAAGCTTACTACACTCGTGTTTTCTCTTATTTTTCTATCAATGAAACCCAAGAGGTTTAAGAACAATTCATTATGTATGAGACCCAACTTACAGTGCTTGACTGTTGATTAATAGGAAAGTTTGCTGTATGTACATTTGCAACATTAGATGCATACAATATGCTAACTTATTCTTTCACTGAAGCTAATTATTTACAAAAATGACTACTTGAGACTACAATTTATTAAATGCATGCATCCAGTCTCAATTTGGCCCCAAAAGACAGTCTGGAATGAAGATCTTTTACTTGATGTGACAACTTCTAGAAACAGTGTTATTAATATTGTAAATGTGGCAAATAAAGAGTTCAAATAGCCGTATGCCTGTGTTGCATTTTTCCCCACAACTGAATCAATGAACAAAGCAGCTTTTTAAGCTTGAAATTCACGGGGAAGCGCATTCTTACATAGTTTAATTTAGCTTCTTATAAATGAAGTGTCTGTATGACAGTAGTAACAGATTAAAAAAAGGATGAGAGCTGTAATGGAGAGAGACAAAAAAAAACACAATTCTTGTTGAACTGTCCCTACTATGGTTCTTTTTAAGACCTGTTAAGAAGAAATTGATGCAGTTATGGAAAGGTATAAGATCTCAGAACTTAGTAAGACATTATTTTTCATACAACCTTTGCAATATTTTCTCCATTCTATTTTTAGTTATTGTTAAGGATTAAAATTCTTACGGGTACCTTTTAACCTGAAAAAAGAAGCACCTGGACACAAAGCTGCAGATCATATACAGATTTCAAATATACTGATTACTTCTCGAGTAAAATACACAGAAATCCAAGGGGCCTAGTCTTTTTTTCTGACTTTTGCAAGTAATGAAGTTTGGGTACCGTATGGAGGTTGTCTAAGAAAGGAGTGTGTGCAGCCCATCGTCGTGGCCAGCTGTGGTGCCTGGAAGGATGCTGCCTGCTTATTCTGTGCTACTAGTGTGTACCAGCAAACACTTTAAAGAAGGGAGTGAGACTCCTGTCTTCACATGCCAAGATAAGGAAAATCAATGTCAATGCCCAAAAGACTCAAGTGATAGCACTGAAGGTCATTAAACGCTACTCGCTGCCCTGTACCATTAAAGTTTTGATTGGAATCCTATATAGAGAGACACAGATTTCAAACAAGATCTTGCCCTGGGATACAGCATTGTGAGACCATGGAGGAAACAAAACAATCAGTGAGAGGCAGACTTCTCTAGGAACACAAGAAACAGGTTCAAGGAAAACAATACTACGTGTGGTCTCAGCTTATTTTTCCTGAACATATTTCTTGTGTTTCCAAAGAAGTGTATCTCATTATAGACAAAGATCTCTGTTAAAACAATGGAGAAGCGCAAAGACAACCACTGGAAAGTTACGGTTCTTCACCCATCTCAATTTTCTGTCCTGTGTTTCAATGCCCAAAGCCCTGTTTCATTGCCTACTCAATGCCAGCATCCTACCCTCTCCTTACACTGTCCAGTTTCAATTCTCTGCCCTTTTTCTACACTGGTGACCACCCCACCTCCTGCCTATCACCCTCAACTCGCCTTCTTCAGGAGACCCATTCCCCTTCATGGGGCTGGTTTTATTCCTTACAAGTTTGGCTCCAAGACATAATGCAAAATAAATGGATGGAAACCTGGACTTTGGGAATAAAACAGAAAGGGAATCAAACTGGTGGCATAACATACCCAGGGCTGGCCCGGGGTGGCCAGAAAAACAGCAACTGCAGGAGAAAACACTGCTCTGATCATCCTTTCTAAAAGTACAGCATCAGCAAAAGACTAAGCTTTTAACAGATGAATACTTTCCAAAGGCCCAACAGCTTGACCATATTGGAGAACAAAAATGTTCCTAGTATCAGAGTAGCCTCTTCATAAGTATTTTCTGTTTCAAATCAGTGGGTTTGGCAGCAGAACAACTAAAAGATTTGTCAAAAAAAATAAAAAAAGAAAAAAAAAAAAGAAAAAAGAAAAAAAGCCACACACAATTTCTGTGTGTCTTCTTACTGGAAAGGATCAACCTGCTCTAAATTGAGAATGGGGGAAATCAATCACATGCCCAAAAGACCCTCCACCAGCAACGTTTAAGCAGACATTTCATATGAAATGCTTTAAAGAAAAAGCAAATATTCTGCAAAGTTATAAGCAGCAGCACACTCTCACCCAGGATGTTAGGCAACATTAAGCATAGGTGATACCATCAGTTCTATCTATAATTAGGTTAAAAGAAAGTCAGTTAATTTTAGCACTTACAAGAAATTGTTACAAAACATTTTTTCCCGTATAAAAGAATTCTCCCATCAGACTTCCGAGGTCGGTTTTATCACAGGCAATTAACTGTGTTAGGGCTGGCTGCCGGGGACCCTTACACCACACACCAGACTTCCTTCGTTTCCCCACTTGGCTCCTCTGGTCCAGGATATTCACCACTGCTTTCCCCACTTTTTGCCTGCTTTGTGCAGCTGCCAGATGGTATCTGAAGTAAATTTTTTATCTTTCTACTTATCTAAGACAGATTCAATATCTGGTATGCATGGATTAAAAAACCAAACCAAACCAAACCAAAAAAAAAAACACAACAAAAACCACCACCATCACACTACCCTTCACAAAACGAAGGCAGTTAAAATACACATGACAATCCTCATAACGCTGCTGCAAGAGCAAGGTCTGTGATCTCCAGTGGCACACGGGGAAATTGATGGAAGGGAACTCAAGGCAGACTCTAGATGTCCACCTTGACATGTGCTAATGCACGAATTCAAGATGAAAGTGAGCACCACGAATTATAATCAACAGCACCTGCAGATACTCCAGCCTATTAAAATGAATTAAGATACAGATAAATCAGGAAACTCTTAAGAATTCAGCTCATAAAGCCATTTTTCAAACTAACTTCCCAGAGTGGGTCACAGTCTCTGCCCTCTGAGCGTCTCCTGTTAGGACTAAACACAGGCTCATCTTATGCCCCGTGTGCGGGATCCCATCAGATGCACTGCCCGTGTGCTGCTGCTGCAAAAAAAAAAAAAAAAAAACTAATTATGAAAATAGTTTTGCCATGTCACTGAGGCCCTTCAGATGCTCTTCACACAGAGGCAGCTGTAAGGGTGGAAGCATGGCAGGACAGGGATCAGACAGGTCCCTGAGGCTAGCCTGGCCCTCCCGTGTTACTGTGAGGCTTCCAACACCAGTGCAAAGCAATGGCATTTGGTTATTTATTAAAGCCAGGTATTCATACACCAAAACCACAGAAACACTGCCACTTACTGCAGTTCAGCATCAGACTAAACAATCACGAAACTTACGGAAATCAGGGTTCCTAACAGGCACTCAGCAGCCAAGTTTGATGTCACCGTAGGACAGGATGCTTAGAGAATACCGCTAATTCACGGCAGTTAAGACCACACAGTTAATAAATACACTCTCTGTCTTTCTCCAAAGGTTTTTTACAGGGCTTTGGGATTTTGTCTCACTGGCATTGGCAGAACCGTTCCTAAAAGGTCATTACCCGATGAAGAATTTGTTTTGCTGCTTACCAATGATGCCTCAAAACCAGAACTTGCATAGAAATACAACCTTATAACAGCAGGAAAATAAACAAACACAGTGATAAAAGGAGTATGGTCCTTCATTTTCATGCTTCAAGGTTTGGTGTATGCCCACCTCCTGTGGGTGCAGAGCCCTTGGGGAGCCGGGGCAGCCCCGGGGAGCTGTGCAGGACACACGGAGCACGAAGCTGGACCCAAAACCAGCTGAATATTGCAGCCCTGGCAGCTGGGAGGTTCCTGCTGTGAAATCACCCATGGCAGGAGAAATGGAGACGACCACCGAAGATCCTTCTGGCCAAGATGAGACAAACAAAAGTGTAATTTACATAACTGTGTCTGGAGTTGTGCAGAAATATTCCTGAAGTATGCTTTCTCTCCTTTTGAAGTGGTGAACAGTGCCTGGAGACTGCCGTCCTCCGAGCTTTAGGTGAATCTGCATTACAACCCCATTAGCTTGTGTACTACGCTCATTAATAAATAAGCTTCCCACTTAAGTGCCTTTCTTGTAAATTGGTTTGTTCTGTTCCATATAAATAATATAAGTTTCTCTTATCAAGCAAGGTGGGGTTTTTTTCTTTACCTACAGGCAGCACGTGACACCGGGCACCGTGGCAATTTCACCCAAGGAGCGGTTCGTGCAA